>NC_140994.1:2920908-3208677 GCF_052327205.1 Somniosus microcephalus | reverse complement strand
CCCTCACTCCTCCTCCTCCCTCACTCCGCCTCCACCCTCACACCCCTCCTCCCTCACTCCTCCTCCTCCCTCACTCTGCCTCCTCCCTCACTCCCCCCCCTCCTCCCTCACTCCCCCTCCTCCCTCACTCCTCCTCCTCCCTCACTCCCCCCTCCTCCCTCACTCCCGCCTCCTCCCTCACCCCCTCCTCCCTCACTCCCCCTCCTCCCTCACTACTCCTCCTCCCTCACTCCCCCTCCTCCCTCACTGCTCCTCCTCCCTCATTCCTCCTCCTCCCTCACTCCCCCCTCCTCCCTCACTCCTCCTCCTCCCTCACTCCGCCTCCACCCTCACACCCCTCCTCCCTCACTCCTCCTCCTCCCTCACTCTGCCTCCTCCCTCACTCCCCCCCCTCCCTCACTCCCCCTCACTCCCCCTCCTCCCTCACTCCCCCTCCTCCCTCACTCCTCCTCCTCCCTCACTCCCCCTCCTCCCTCACTCCGCCTCCTCCCTCACCCCCTCCTCCCTCACTCCCCCTCCTCCCTCACTCTCTTTCCCCCTCACTCCCCCCGCCCCAGTTTTCCCACATTCACTCTCTTACCTGCACAGTGACGCTGAATTTGTGGAAATTCCCGGTCAGTGGTTTCTCGGATAAAACTCTCATCATTTCTGGAGAAAAGTCTTTAAATATTTGACTTGATTTTGTTTCTGAAAGATAAATAGACTGATGTCACCTGTGTGAGCTCACAGCCCATCAGTATGTGGAATGAGGCTGTGCAGTGGGGCCAGAGCATGGGACTGGGTCGGGACAGGGGCGGGGAGAGCGAGTGGGCGCATGGATCTTGTCAACTCCTAATGGACTCCTTTAAGGAACTTTTTTTAAATGAATCATTCACGGGATGTGGGCATCACTGGCAAGACCATCATTTATTGCCCATCCCTAGTTGCCCTTGAGAAGGTGGTGGTGAGCCGCCTTCTTGAACCGCTGCAGTCCGTGTGGTGAAGGTGCTCCCACAGTGCTGTTAGGTCCAGGATTTTGACCCAGCGATGATGAAGGATCGGCGATATATTTCTAAGTCAGGATGGTGTGTGACTTGGAGGGGAACTTGGAGGTGGTGGTGTTCCCATGCGCCTGCTGCCCTTGTCCTTCTAGGTGGAAGAGGTCGCGGGTTTGGGAGGTGCTGATGGTGTTACAGCAGTTTAAAACCAAGAGTAACGAGGGAGGATAGCTCCAGCCTCACTCCCTTTATTACCCGGCCCACACAGCGGAGTAAACTCCCTGATCTCACTGTTCACTTACCGGTGGTAAACTCCAGTGTCAGTGCCACGTTGGAAGTGTCGGTTCTGCTCAGTAGATTCTCGCCGGTTGTGAGGGCTGTCAGGAGCTGTTGTCCCAAACACGTTCCCCAGATTGGGAAATAGTCCCCCCGGTCACATGCCTGCATCGAATGGAAATAGTCATTGAATTCATTGCGGGAAACACACCGCTGCCCCCCAGTTCCCGATCGCAAACCGGCTTTGTGCCGGGGGGAGGGGGGAGATCCCGGTGTGAGCGGGGGAGGGGGGAGATCCCGGTGTGAGCGGGGGAGGGGGGTGGGGATCCCGGTGTGTGCGGGGGGAGGGGGGAGATCCCGGTGTGAGCGGGGGAGGGGGGGTGGGGATCCTGGTGTGTGCGGGGGAGGGGGGAGATCCCGGTGTGAGTGGGGGGGGAGGGGTGGGGATCCCGGTGTGTGCGGGGGAGGGGGGGTCCCGGTGTGTGGGGGGGGAGGGGGGAGGGGGATCTCGGTGTGTGCGGGGGAGGGGGGGGATCCCGGTGTGTGGGGGGGGAGGGGGGGGATCCCGGTGTGTGCGGGGGAGGGGGGTGGGGATCCCGCTGTGAGCGGGGTGAGGGGGGTGGGGATCCCGGTGTGTGCGGGGGAGGGGGTGGGGATCCCGGTGTGAGCGGGTGAGGGGGTGGGGATCCCGGTGTGTGCGGGGGAGGGGGGTGGGGATCCCGGTGTGTGCGGGGGAGGGGGGTGGGGATCCCGGTGTGAGCGGGTGAGGGGGGTGGGGATCCCGGTGTGTGCGGGGGAGGGGGGTGGGGATCCCGGTGTGTGAGCGGGGTGGGGATCCCGGTGTGAGCAGGGGAGGGGGGGATCCCGGTGTGTGCGGGGGAGGGGGGTGGGGATCTCGGTGTGTGCGGGGGAGGGGGGGGATCCCGGTGTGTGGGGGGGGAGGGGGGGGGGATCCCGGTGTGTGCGGGGGAGGGGGGGTGGGGATCCCGCTGTGAGCGGGTGAGGGGGTGGGGATCCCGGTGTGTGCGGGGGAGGGGGGGTGGGGATCCCGGTGTGTGCGGGGGAGGGGGGTGGGGATCCCGGTGTGAGCGGGGGTGGGGATCCCGGTGTGAGCAGGGGAGGGGGGGGATCCCGGTGTGTGCGGGGGAGGGGGGGTGGGGATCCCGCTGTGAGCGGGGGGAGGGGGTGGGGATCCTGGTGTGTGCGGGGGAGGGGGGTGGGGATCCCAGTGTGAGCGGGGGAAGGGGGGGAGGGATCCCGGTGTGTGCGGGGGAGGGGGGGGATCCCGGTTTGTGGGGGGCGAGGGGGGTGGGGATCCCAGTGTGTGTGGGGGAAAGGGGGGAGGGATCCCGGTGTGTGCGGGGGAGGGGGGGGGGGAGAATCCCAGTGTGAGCGGGGGAGGGGGGGATCCCGGTTTGTGGGGGCGAGGGGGGGTGGGGAACCCAGTGTGTGTGGGGGAGGGGGTTGGGGATCCCGGTGTGTGCGGGGGAGGGGGAGGGGGATCCCGGTGTGTGCGGGGGGAGGGGGGGGATCCCGGTGTGTGCGGGGGAGGGGGGGTGGGGATCCCGGTGTGTGCAGAAGATCCACAACAGCCCCGCTTCCCAGATTCCCCCCAACACCGCAAAAAAAGCTATAAAAGCGATCAAGCATGAGCAGATGAGAGAAAAACCAGAAACACTTTTTGCTGACTGTTACAACAATGGGACAAAAAGTAACCTCATTTTCTACTCAGATCAGCCAGTGGCTTGGATCACAGCAATAAAATCACACTATACCAATGTTAAGCTAGAAAATACCGCAAATGGGTCCATAATGAAAATTAACACACCAGGAGACAGTTCAACTACGACGGTCAACGCGTACAATACCGGAACAATATTAGTGCAAGGCAACCTCGACAAATTTGCAACGGCCTTCAGGACACTGAAAAAATTAACTAAGGGGGGAAGGAACAGCCCCAGAGTGGCCCGCACTCCCCCCAACATTGACAACTTACCAGGAGAAAATCTGCTTGGTCAGGAGGTGAACGAGCCACACAGTTCAAACCAGACACTAACCCCGGGGAACCACAGCCACACGATACAACTGACAAACCCCAGCATAACTACCAGGGAGGAAGCCACACATAGTCCCCCTACCATTCCCAGCTCACCAAGAGAAGAGCAGCATAGCCAGGAAGTGAGTGAGCCCTCCAGGGCCGACCAGCCTAGCCAGGAAGTGAGTGAGCCTTCCAGGGCCGACCAGACACATACCCCGGGATCACACAGCCAGATACAACCAAAAGATAAATTTAATCAATTAGAGATAGAGATGGTTAAACTTAGAGAGGACTTCCTCAAAATGAATGACGATCAAAATCAGGAGAGGGAGAGACACAAGAGAGAGCTGAAGCTACTTGAGAACCAGGTGAATCTACTTAGGAATCAGGTGAAAGAGCTGCAGGAAAAAAGAAGAGAGCCATAGAGGAGAGATAACACCATTAGACCAGCAACCAGAGGCTAGAGATAAGACAAGACAGAGCCGGACGGAACGGCTGCACTCCCACATGGAACAAAAGCAACAGACACACAATACAAGGGGTGCCACACAGACCGACCAGCATACTGATTCGCAATCTTCCCCACCACCGTGGAACCACAAGCGGGTCCGCTCACAAGAGGTACGCACACACCAGACACCCAGCCCAGCACACACACTATGAGTCCAAGCGAAAGCCACCAGACAGTAAACACAAACAAGGCTGATGTCGTAATACTCATAGACTCAAATGGGAAATTTCTATGGGAGAAAAAGCTATTCCTAGAAGTAAAGTAGAAAAGATCTGGTGCCCAACAACAAACAGAGCCATGGGATGGCTGACCAAAGCCAGATTAGGCTCTCCCCCCAACACATAATAATACACACGGGCACAAATGACCTAAAGACCCAACAGAAAGAAGTAGCAACATCGCTCAGAGCAATGATTAGGAAAGCAAGCAGTACATTTCCAAACACTAGAATCACTGTTTCCACAATATTGCCGAGAACAGACTTCAACAACAACACAATTCATGAGATAAATGCCAGCATAGCAAGAGACTGCGAATCAAACCACAACGTACACCTGGCCCAACACCCCACCCTCGATGAGGAATGTCTTTACGACCACGTCCACATCCAAAGGCAAAGAATATCGATCTTTCCTAAAGCCCTGAAGGACGTCGCTTTTAACCGGGTCCATACCCAGACTCCAAGAGGACCCCCCCCCGACCACCAGAGATCAGCGGGGTACATATCAGGAACACTACAAGGACCACCAACACACCAACCGAGACCAGAGAGGATCCCCATGCAAAACAACAATATCAGACCTGCACCACTCCTGTCCCACAGGGGAATAGGACCGCTCCCAGACAGACAGAGGGAGAGATGCACAGGACGTACGCAATACCTCAGACAGAAACAATCCATTAAGAGACAATAAGCAGATGTGCAGCAGCATCTACTTCCGCCTTATGGATCAAGGACTAATTAATAGAAAGAACTGTAACCAAATTGTATTAACTTTTATAGACAACTGATGTGATCTTTTTTTTCCCCACACTTAGACACGACAAACACGTACCACTCTTTAACCTATCATAGTAAAAGATCAAACTTAACATGAAATCCTTATATATTTCGACCTGGAATATCCAAGGTCTACGCTCTTCACTGCGAGAAGTGAAAAGTAGGACCCCAGAGTTCATAGATGAAACTAAAGACCTAGATATTATCATTTTACAGGAAACTTGGTATAAAGGAAAAGGACACACTGGCTGTCCCCAAGGTACACTGAGCTGGTGGTCCCCTCCAATAAATTACCAAGTGTAACCCAAGGCAGAGACTCGGAGGCATACTGATCTGGTTTAAAACAGAACTTAAGAATTACATCAAATTATAAAAAAGGGCGAAAACCATATGTGGCTCAAACTTGAGAGGAGATTATCTCAAACACCCAAGATGTTTACATTTGCGCACTTTATATCTCCTCCAATCGATTCCCCGTACTTTAAAGAGGACACCTTCTCCAACATGAAGGGGGAAATTATCCAATACCAGGCCCAGGGGAACGTGTTTGATCTGTGGGGACCTCAATTCAAGAACGGGGCGAAGAACCAGACTTCACCAATAATCAGGGAAACAATTACGTTTTCGGGAATAACCACTTTGACATCCCTTCCCTTCCATACAGGCATAACTGCGACAAGCAGTCAAATACCAACGGAAAACAGCTACTACAGCTCTGTCGAAACCTGGGTCTGTACATTGTCAATGGTAGGTTCATAGGAGACCTCCTAGGAAGATCGACCTATTGCTCACCTCTTGGCTGCAGCACAGTAGACTATATGATTACAGACTTAGACCCATCCTCTTTCAGAGCATTCACAGTCAAACCACAAACAACACTGTCAGATCACAATCAAATTACTATGTTCCTCAAAAAGACAGAAACCAAACAACATAGAAACACAACCCAGTAAACTGTACAACACCAAAAAATCGTACAGATGGGCCAAAAACGACACGGAAAAAATACCAGAAAACAATTAGCAATGCATCAACTCAAGCTCTCTTAGACACCTTTCTGGATAACATATACACTCACAATAAAGAAGGCGTAAACCGGGCAGTTAGTAAACTAAACAATATTTTTGATAATTTGGCAACAAATGCAAACTTGAAAGCTCACAAGAACAAACCCAAAACAAAAAACTATGAAAAATGGTTTGACCGAGATTGCCATAACATGAGGAAAAAACTTAGAAAAATATCAAACCAAAAACACAGACATCCAGAAAACGAGGAACTACGCCTTACTTATTGTCAGACACTAACACAATACAGAAACACACTCAGAACCAAAAAAGAGCAATATATTAAGAATACACTCAGCTCCATGGAGGAATCCATTGATTCCAATTGTTTCTGGGAAAACTTGAAAACACTACACAAAAAACAACACGACGATTTGGCCATTCAAAATGGGGACACATGGGTAAACCACTTTGAAAAATTATACCAGAAAAACACACTAAGACCAGAGCAACACCAAATATGCAAAAAACTGGAAAAGCTAGAAATGGCCATAAAAGATAACCAAAACCCGCTGGACGCCATAATAACAGAAAAAGAACTTCTTGAAAAACTCAAGGACCTGCGACCAGGAAAAGCCTGCGGGACAGACGGCATACTAAACGAGATGATTAAACACACAGACAACAAAATGAAACTGGCTATCCTAAAACTCTTCAACTTGGTTCTGAGTGTCGGTTATTTCCCTGATATCTGGAACAAAGGACTCATAACGCCCATATACAAAAGTGGGGACAAAATCGACCCAAACAACTATCGAGGCATCTGTGTAAACAGTAACCTGGGGAAGGTATTCTGTAGCATCATAAACAAAAGACTTATAAACTTCCTTGAGGAGCACAATGTCTTGAGTAAAAGCCAAATTGGATTCCTGCCAAACTATAGAACATCCGACCATATCTTCACCCTACAGACCCTAATTGACAAACACGTTCACCATAACAAAAGCAAAATCTACGCATGCTTTGTAGATTTCCAGAAGGCTTTCGACTCCATCTGGCATGACGGTTTATTCCTGAAACTTATCGAAAGCGGGGTAGGAGGGAAAACATATGATGTAATTAAATCAATGTATACAAACAACAAATGTGCAGTTAAAATTGGAGACAAACAAACAAAATACTTCCCACAGGGGCGGGGGGTGACGCAGGGCTCGCCAATCTCACCGACACTCTTTAATATTTACATAAATGGATTGGCAAAGCTACTTGAACAATCTACAGCACCCGGCCTCACCCTATATGAATCCAAGGTTAAATTCCTCCTCTATGCAGACGACCTGGTTCTGCTGTCACCTACTAAAGAGGGGCTACAGCAAAACCTGGACCTGCTGGAGTCGTACTGCCAGACTTGGGCCCTGACAATAAATCCCCAAAAAACCAAAGTCCTTGTGTTCCAGCAAAGATCCAAACATCAGGGACCCAAAATAAATTTCACAGTAGGAACAACCAAAATTGAACAAACCACTAACTACACATACTTGGGCTTAAAAATCAGTTCTACGGGAAACTTCAAACTGGCTGTGAATGAACTGAAAGAGAAAGCAAGAAGGGCTTTCTATGCCATCAAAAAATCAATCCAAATAGAAATCCCAATTAGCATTTGGCTCAAAATTTTCAAATCAGTAATTGAACCAATTGCACTCTATGGCAGTGAAGTATGGGGACCGCTAACTCAACAAGAATTTGCAAAATGGGACAAACACCCAATTGAGATCCTACATGCAGAATTCTGTAAAAGTATCCTCCGGACTCAAAGGAAAACAGTAAACAATGCATGCAGGGCGGAACTAGGCCAATATCCATTAATAATCACTATCCAAAAAAGAGCCACCAAATTTTGGAATCACCTACAAATGAGCAATCCCCAATGCTATCACTACGACGCCCTGAAATGCCAAGAACTGACCATAAAGAAGAATACCCTCAGTCAACTAGTCCTGGGACTCAGTGAAGTAACTACTAACAATACTAACAATAACCAGCACCAGGACAGTGACAGGGTAACACAAAGAATTCGACCCAACACAATCGTCGCTAAGCAAAAGGAAAAATATCTGACATATTGGGCAGAAACAACAAAAACCCAAAGCAAACTCAATTGCTACTTGGCCCTAAACAGACAATACAACATAGCTGATTACCTGACCATGGTAAAGGATAACAAACTGAGAAGAACCTTGACAAGGTACAGACTTAGCGAACATAGCCTAGCGATCGAAAAAGGCAGACACAGGCAGACCAGGCTACCAAGAGAAGACAGGATATGCTCTCACTGCAGTCAGGGAGTAGTGGAGACAGAGATGCACTTCCTCACAGCCTGCGGAAAATATCAGGGCATCAGGGAGAATTTCTACCAAAAATTCTCACAAATATGCCCTGATTTCAGAAATCTGAATGACAACCAAAAACTCCCATACCTACTGGGAGAGGAGAGAAGCTGTATAACACTGGCGGCACACTATGTTACAGCTTGCCATGAACAGAGGGACAACCAGTAAACTAAGAAAAGAATATATATAAACAATGCGAATGTATATTTATACACTCAGGGATATACCTGTTTATACACTGTATGAATAGAACTGCGTTTATGTGCTAAACCATAAATGTATTTTGATGCTTTGGCAACATAAGATGTAACTTATCATGCCAATAAAGCGATTTGAATTGTGAATTGTGTGCGGGGGAGGGGGGGAACCCGGTTTGTGGGGGCGAGGGGGGTGGGGATCCCGGTTTGTGGGGGCGAGGGGGGTGGGGATCCCAGTGTGTGCAGGGGAGGGGGTTGGGGATCCCGGTGTGTGCGGGGGAGGGGGGTGGGGATCCCGGTGTGTGCGGGGGAGGGGGGTGGGGATCCCGGTGTGTGGGGGGGGAGGGGGGTGGGGATCCCGGTGTGTGGGGGGGAGGGGGGGAGGGGGATCCCGGTGTGTGGGGGGGAGGGGGGAGGGGGATCCCGGTGTGTGGGGGGGGAGGGGGTGGGGATCCCGGTGTGTGTGGGGGAGGGGAGTGGGGATCCCGGTGTGAGCAGGGGAGGGGGGTGGGGATCCCGGTGTGTGTGGGGGAGGGGAGTGGGGATCCCGGTGTGAGCAGGGGAGGGGGGTGGGGATCCCGGTGTGTGGGGGGGGAGGGGGGGGATCCCAGTGTGAGCGGGGGAAGGGGGGGGGATCCCGGTGTGTGGGGGGGAGGGGGTGGGGATCCCGGTGTGTGCGGGGGAGGGGGTTGGGGATCCCGGTGTGAGCGGGGGAAGGGGGGGATCCCGGTGTGTGGGGGGGAGGGGGTTGGGGATCCCGGTGTGTGGGGGGGAGGGGGTTGGGGATCCCGGTGTGAGCGGGGGAAGGGGGGGATCCCGGTGTGTGGGGGGGAGGGGGTTGGGGATCCCGGTGTGAGCGGGGGAAGGGGGGGATCCCGGTGTGTGCGGGGGTTAGGGGGGTGGGGATCCCGGTGTGAGCGGAGGAGGGGTGGGGATCCCGGTGTGTGCGGGGGAGGGGGGTGGGGATCCCGGTGTGTGTGGGGGTTAGGGGGGTGGGGATCCCGGTGTGTGTGGGGGTTAGGGGGGTGGGATCCCGGTGTGTGCGGTGGTTGGGGGGTGGGGATCCCGGTGTGTGCGGTGGTTGGGGGGTGGGGATCCCGGTGTGTGCGGGGGTTAGGGGGGGTGGGGATCCCGGTGTGTGCGGTGGTTGGGGGGTGGGGATCCCGGTGTGTGTGGGGGTTAGGGGGGTGGGGATCCCGGTGTGTGTGGGGGTTAGGGGGGTGGGGATCCCGGTGTGTGCGGGGGTTAGGGGGGTGGGGATCCCGGTGTGTGGGGGTTGGGGGAGGGGGATCCCGGTGTGTGCGGGGGTTAGGGGGGTGGGGATCCCGGTGTGTGCGGAGGTTAGGGGGGTGGGGATCCCGGCGTGTGCGGGGGAGGGGGGTGGGGATCCTGGTGTGAGCGGAGGAGGGGTGGGGGATCCCGGTGTGTGCGGAGGTTAGGGGGGTGGGGATCCCGGTGTGTGCGGGGGTTAGGGGGGTGGGGATCCCGGTGTGTGCGGGGGTTAGGGGGGTGGGGATCCCGGTGTGTGCGGAGGTTAGGGGGGTGGGGATCCCGGTGTGTGCGGAGGTTAGGGGGGTGGGGATCCCGGTGTGTGCGGGGGTTAGGGGGGTGGGGATCCCGGTGTGTGCGGAGGTTAGGGGGGTGGGGATCCCGGTGTGTGCGGAGGTTAGGGGGGTGGGGATCCCGGTGTGTGTGGGGGTTAGGGGGGTGGGGATCCCGGTGTGTGCGGGGGTTCGGGGGTCTCAGCGTTTCCCAGTCAGGGAAGGGGGAATATCGAGCATGGAGCTATCTCTGATCGCCCATGTGGAGTCAAAATAGTTTTGGTTGTGATGTCGCTACAGTTGAATAGTCTGCTGACACTCACTCGCAGAATGTTTAATTGGTTGATTCTGGGGATGCGGGCGTCGCTGGCAAGGCCGGCATTTATTGTTCACCCCGAGTTACCCTGCGAAGGTGGGGGTGGGCCTTCTACTTGAACCGCTGGTAGCGGGTTTGATACAAACTGAGTGGTCTCTTCAGAGTCAACCAGGTTGGTGTGGGACTGGAGTCACATGTAGGCCCAGACTGGGTAAGGACGGGAGGTTCCCTTCCCTAAAGGACATCAGTGAACCAGGTGGGTTTTTACAACAATCCGACAGCTTCACGGTCACTTTTACTGACACCAACTTTAATAAACAAACTGCCATGGTGAGATTCAAACTCAGGTTCTCTGGATTCTCAGCCCAGTAACAGAACCACTGCACTATCGTACCCGCAGTAAGGTTGGCCACCCAGCGAGCCGATGGGAATATTTCCCAACATGTCCCACTACTTTCAGTAGATCCAGCACTTAAATCAATCCAAGGTTTCCTCTTCCCTGCCCTGCCCGGGACTTCACTCCATGTCTTGATTATACTTTGACTAAGAAGTTTCTGATGTCAGACCTAATTTTTTTTTAAGTGAGAGCTGTGGCTCAGTGGGTGGCACCCGCACCTCTGCATCAGAAGGTCGTGGGTTCAAGTCCCACTCCAGAGACTTCAGCACAGAAATCTAGGCTCACACTCCAGTGCAGTACTGAGGGAGTGCTGCACTGTCGGAGGGGCAGTACTGAGGGAGTGCTGCACTGTCGGAGGGGCAGTACTGAGGGGGCGCTGCACTGTCGGAGGGGCAGTACTGAGGGAGTGCCACACTGTCAGAGGGGCAGTACTGAGGGAGTGCTGCACTGTCGGAGGGGCAGTACTGAGGGAGCGCTGCACTGTCGAAGGGACAGTACTGAGGGGGCGCTGCACTGTCGGAGGGGCAGTACTGAGGGAGTGCCACACTGTCAGAGGGGCAGTACTGAGGGGGCGCTGCACTGTCGAAGGGACAGTACTGAGGGGGCGCTGCACTGTCGGAGGGGCAGTACTGAGGGAGTGCCACACTGTCAGAGGGGCAGTACTGAGGGAGCGCTGCACTGTCGGAGGGTCAGTACTGAGGGAGCGCCGCACTGTCGGAAGGGCAGTACTGAGGGAGTGCTGCACTGTCGGAGGGGCAGTACTGAGGGAGCACCGCACTGTCGGAGGGGCAGTACTGAGGTAGCACCGCACTGTCGGAGGGTCAGCACTGAGGGAGCGCTGTACTGTCGGAGGGTCAGAACTGAGGGAGTCCTGCACTGTCAGAGGGTCAGTACTGAGGGAGCGCCGCACTGTCGGGTGGGACAGTACTGAGGGAGCGCTGCACTGTCGGAGGGACAGTACTGAGGGAGCTCTGCACTGTCGGGAGGGACAGTACTGAGGGAGCACTGCACTGTCGGAGGGGCAGTACTGAGGGAGCGCCGCACTGTCGGAGGGGCAGTACTGAGCGAGCACCGCACTGTCGGAGGGACAGTACTGAGGGAGCTCTGCACTTGACAAGGTGCCACACAAAAGATTCTTGTTCAAGATAAAAAATCACGGGATTGGGGGTAATATTCTGGCGTGGGTGGAGGATTGGCTCTCTAACAGAAAGCAGAGAGTTGGGATAAATGGTTCATTCTCAGACTGGCAATCAGTAACTAGTGGTGTTCCGCAGGGGTCAGTGCTGGGTCCCCAACTCTTTACAATCTATATTAACGATTTGGAGGAGGGGACCGAGTGTAACATATCAAAGTTTGCAGGTGATACAAAGATGGGAGGGAAAGTAGTGAGTGAGGAGGACATAAAAAACATTAAAAACCTGCAAAGGGACATAGATAGGCTAAGTAAGTGGGCAGAGATTTGGCAGATGGAATACAATACTGGAAAGTGTGAGGTTATGCACTTTGGCAGGAAAAATCATAGAGCAAGTTATTATCTTAATGGCAAGAAACTGGAAAGTACTGAAGTACAAAGGGATCTGGGAGTCCTGGTGCACGAAACACAAAAAGTTAGTATGCAGGTGCAGCAAGTGATCAAGAAGCCCAATAGAATGTTGGCTTTCATTGCTAGGGGGATAGAATATAAAAACAGGGAGGTATTGCTGCAGTTGTACAAGGTATTGGTGAGACCGCACCTGGAATACTGCATACAGTTTTGGTGTCCATACTTAAGAAAAGACATACTTGCTCTCGAGTCAGTACAAAGAAGGTTCACTCGGTTAATTCCGGGGATGAGGGGGTGGACATATGATGAGAGGTTGAGTAGATTGGGACTCTACTCATTGGAGTTCAGAAGAATGAGAGGCGATCTTATTGAAACATATAAGATTGTGAAGGGGCTTGATCGGGTGGATGCGGTGAGGATGTTCCCAATGATAGGTGAAACTAGAACTAGGGGACATAATCTTAGAATAAGGGGCTGCTCCTTCAAAACTGAGATGAGGAGAAACTTCTTCACTCAGAGGGTGGTAGGTTTGTGGAATTTGCTGCCCCAGAAAGCTGTGGAAGCTACATCATTAAATAAATTTAAAACAGAAATAGATAGTTTCCTAGAAGTAAAGGGAATTAAGGGTTACGGGGAGCGGGCAGGAAATTGGACATGAGTCTAGGTTCGGATCGGTCATGGCCCTGTGGGTAGTGGAGCGGGCCCAGGGGCCACCTAGCCTGGTTCTGCTCCTACTTCTTGTGTTCTAATTCTGTTAGATTTCAGGAGATGGTTTTATTCCTGTTCCTGGCTGGGGTGGAGATCGCCTTTACAGAAGGTAAGTACTGTAGAAAATATAGGGACAGAGTGATCTCCTGGACGAGTTTCGATCGCCTAGATGGGTCGGAGAGGAATTTCCCAGATTTTTTCTCCCAAATTGGCCATTGTTTTTTTTTATCTGGTTTTTCGCCTCTCCCGGGAGATCACATGGGTTCGGGTGGGATGGAGAGTGATAGTAGATTTAATAATTGAGGTTAGAATCAGATCAGCCATGATCTTATTGAATGGTGGAGCAGGCTCGAGGGGCCGATTGGCCGACTCCTGCTCCTATTTCTTATGTTCTTATGTTCTTATGTCAGAGGGGCAGTACTGAGGGAGTCCTGCACTGTCGGAGGGGCAGTACTGAGGGAGCGGCAGTACTAAGGGAGTCCTGCACTGTCGGAGGGGCAGTACTGAGGGAGCGCTGCACTGTCGGAGGGACAGTACTGAGGGAGCGCTGCACTGTCGGAGGGGCAGTACTGAGGGAGCGGCAGTACTAAGGGAGTCCTGCACTGTCGGAGGGGCAGTACTGAGGGAGCGCTGCACTGTCGGAGGGGCAGTACTGAGGGAGCGGCAGTACTAAGGGAGCGCTGCACTGTCGGAGGGGCAGTACCGAGGGAGCTCTGCACTGTCGGAGGGGCAGTACTAAGGGAGCGCTGCACTGTCGGAGGGGCAGTACTGAGGGAGCGCTGCACTGTCGGAGGTGCAGTACTGAGGGAAAGCTGCACTGTCGGAGGGGCAGTACTGAGGGAGTGCTGCACTGTTGGAGGGGCAGTACCGAGGGAGCGCTGCACTGTCGGAGGGGCAGTACTGAGGGAGCACTGCACTGTCGGAGGGGCAGTACTGAGGGAACGCTGCACTGTCGGAGGGGCAGTACTGAGGGAGCACTGCACTGTCGGAGGGGCAGTACTGAGGGAGCGCTGCACTGTGGGAGGGGCAGTACTGAGGGAGTGCTGCACTGTCGGAGGGGCAGTACTGAGGGAGTGCTGCACTGTCGGAGGGGCAGTACTGAGGGAGTGCTGCACTGTCGGAGGGGCAGTACTGAGGGAGAGCTGCACTGTCGGAGGGGCAGTACTGAGGGAGCGCCGCACTGTCGGAGGTGCTGTCTTTTGGATGAGACATTAAACCGAGGCTCCGTCTGCTCTCTCAGGTGGATGTAAAAGATGCCACGGCACCATTTGGAGAAGAGCAGGGAAGCTCCCCTCGGTGTCCTGGCCGATATTTACCCCTCGACCAACATCACTAAAAAACAGATTATCTGGTCATTTATCACATTGCTCTTTGTGGGATCTTGCTGTGTGTGAATTTGCTGCCGCGTTTCCTACATTACACTTCAAAAGTACTTCATTGGCTGTAAGGCACTTTGGGACGTCCTGAGGCTGTGTAAGGCGCTATAGAAATGCAAGTCTTTCTTTCTCTTTTTTCCCTTTCCCCAGCCTGAGCCCGAGACTGGTGAAAGGTGAACCTTCCCGCCCACTGTCCCTCACTGCAGGGCTTCAGGTAATAGACCTTCCCGAAATGGAGATCGGAACCCCGTCTCTTAGTCACGGGTTGTGGTAACCCTGCTGCACCTTAGCCTGCGATTCTAGCCCGCCTCACCCAGTCCGCCCGGCACAGCGGCCTCCGCAAACACACGGAACTGTCTGGAAAAAGTTGGAACATTTACTGACCGCCAGTGCCAGCCGGTAGAAGATGCCGGAGACTCGGGCAAATTCCGACGTCTCTAAGTCCACAGCTCCTCCTGGCAGCAAGATCCTGGAGGAAGAAAGGAGTTTGAGTGACCCCGATTGCACAGACCAGTGTTACAGGCCGGCTCAGCAATGCGCTCCTTGTCTGTGGAATGGGGATTAGCCGCCCATTGTAGCTCAGCACAGGCAGCTGGCAAAAGGGGTTTGTAGACACGAATGTGATGGCGCCGATGAAGATGGCTGCCGTCCTTGTGGGCTCCATGCGTACCAGGCAGCTAAGTGTCCTTTGCTGCTTGGTGCACTCAGCTCGTTAAGAAACAAGTATTTCACTGACTGGATTTCACTTGTTGTATTTGGTTATGTGACAAATAAAATTGAAATTGAAATTGAATTGAATAGATTACCAGAAACAAGAGTTCATTCTGGGTCAATTGATACCTTTAACAAGGAACTGGGTCAACACCCGTCTAGTAAAGGGGATTCTAGAGATAGTGATGGATCAGTTTGATTAACTGAGGGAATCGGAGCTTGCGTTGGGTGTACAAGGATTGTGAAAACAATGGGCCTCCTGGGCTCAGCGACTTTTCTCAATTCCTTATACTGTCGTGTGTTCATCAGAGCAGCTGAATGAAGTGGTCATAATTCTGTGTCAATATTCTGTGCAGGACACATCAAGATCAGGGAGAGAAGAGCCCGAGATTCAGAAGAGAAATACACGGAGAAGGACAACACACCAAACAGATTGAGCAGCTCGTACCTTCCACAGGAACACGTCTGAAGGCCATAAAATAACACGTGGGAGCGCAGAATGAAACCATCCGAGAGAGCGGGAAATGAAGAACCAAGACCCAAAGTTTGCCAAGTGCAGTGGAGAAAATAAATCGAGCGACAAGAACTGATGATCAATCACCTACCCATTTATTGAATAAAATATCTTTTCGTACTCAGACTCACTGAGATATAATCTGCAGAAAACAAGGAATAAACGTCAGTCACAGCCAATTAACCCCAACCCTACCTACCCTTAACCCTAATCCAGACAATCACCAACACACAGCCAACCCCAACCCTATCCATAAGCCTAACCCTATCCATAAGGGAATATATTCAAGAAGGAGTTGGATATACTTCTTAAGGCTAAAGGGATCAAGGGATATGGGGAGAAGGCAGGGACAGGGTACTGAATTTGGATGATCAGCCATGATCTCATTGAATGGCGGAGCAGGCTCGAAGGGCCGAATGGCCTACGCCTGCTCCTATCTTCTATGTTTCTATGTTTCTATAACCCTAACCCTATCCATAACCCTAACCTAGCCCATCACCATCATCACTTTTCTGCCTCTTCACTGGATTAAAATGAAGATTTGTTGCATTATCTCATTCTAGAGCCCATTCTTCCCCAAGGTTTCAATGCTGTGCGACCTCCTCACCTCTCTTCACCCAACTCACCCCTCCTCCCCTCTCCTTGCCCCTCCTCCCCTCTCCTCGCTCCTCTTGACCCCTCCTCACCTCCCTCAGTTGTCCCTCCCTCCTGTGATCTACAGATTTGTAAAACCCAAGGTTGATGTCGCCTGACCACTGCCTTTCCATTCATCTCATCTTCTCTCCTAATCGTTTCAACCTTTGGCCTCTGACCCTTCACCCGGCTTCTCAGTAAAATTAAGCCCAACCCCCACCATGACGACTGTGTCACCTGATAACCGCCACCCTGCTGCCGGCCGACTCCAGGTACTTCACGTAGGGAGCGGCCACGTACGACTTGGCCACCTCGGTCAGTTCATCCACCGTGTGCTGTGCTAAGATCCCTGCAGGCAACAATGACAATTTGTATTTATATAGCGCCTTTAACATAGTAAAACGTCCCACGGTGCTTCACAGGAGCGATTATCAAACACAATCTGACCCCGAGCCACATCAGGAGATATTAGGACAGGTGACCAAAGGCTGGGTCAAAGAGGGAGGTTTTAAGGAGCGTCTTAAAGGAGGAGAGAGGCGGAGAGGTTTAGGGAGGGAATTCCAGAGCTTGGGGCCCAGGCAGCTGAAGGCACGGACACCAATGGTGGAGCGATTATAATCAGGGATGCTCAAGAGGCCTGAATTAGAGGAGCGCAGATATCTCGGGGGGTTGTGTGGCTGGAGGAGATTACACAGATAGGGAGGGGGGTGAGGCCGTGGAGGGATTTGAAAACAAGGATGAGAATTTTGAAATCGAGGTGTTGCCGGACTGGGAGCCAATGTAGGGTCAGTGAGCACAGGGGGTGATGGGCGAACGGGACTGGGTGTGAGTTAGGACACGGGGCAGTGAGCACAGGGGGTGATGGGTGAACGGGACTGGGTGTGAGTTAGGACACGGGGCAGTGAGCACGGGGTGATGGGTGAACGGGACTGGGTGTGAGTTAGGACACGGGGCAGTGAGCGCAGGGGGTGATGGGTGAACGGGAATGGGTGTGAGTTAGGACACAGGGCAGTGAGCACAGGGGGTGATGGGTGAACGGGACTGGGTGCGAGTTAGGACACGGGGCAGTGAGCACAGGGGGTGATGGGTGAACGGGACTGGGTGCGAGTTAGGACACGGGGCAGTGAGCACAGGGGTGATGGGTGAACGGGACTGGGTGTGAGTTAGGACACGGGGCAGCGAGCACAGGGGGTGATGGGTGAACGGGACTCGGTGTGAGTTAGGACACGGGGCAGTGAGCACGGGGTGATGGGTGAACGGGACTCGGTGTGAGTTAGGACACGGGGCAGTGAGCACAGGGGTGATGGGTGAACGGGACTGGGTGTGAGTTAGGACACGGGGCAGTGAGCACAGGGGGTGATGGGTGAACGGGACTGGGTGTGAGTTAGGACACGGGGCAGTGAGCACGGGGTGATGGGTGAACGGGACTGGGTGTGAGTTAGGACACGGGGCAGTGAGCGCAGGGGGTGATGGGTGAACGGGAATGGGTGTGAGTTAGGACACAGGTCAGTGAGCACAGGGGGTGATGGGCGAACGGGACTGGGTGTGAGTTAGGACACGGGGCAGTGAGCACAGGGGGTGATGGGTGAACGGGACTGGGTGTGAGTTAGGACACGGGGCAGTGAGCACGGGGTGATGGGTGAACGGGACTGGGTGTGAGTTAGGACACGGGGCAGTGAGCGCAGGGGGTGATGGGTGAACGGGAATGGGTGTGAGTTAGGACACAGGGCAGTGAGCACAGGGGGTGATGGGTGAACGGGACTGGGTGTGAGTTAGGACACGGGGCAGTGAGCACAGGGGGTGATGGGTGAACGGGACTGGGTGTGAGTTAGGACACGGGGCAGTGAGCACAGGGGGTGATGGGTGAACGGGACTGGGTGCGAGTTAGGACACGGGGCAGTGAGCACAGGGGGTGATGGGTGAACGGGACTGGGTGCGAGTTAGGACACGGGGCAGTGAGCACAGGGGTGATGGGTGAACGGGACTGGGTGTGAGTTAGGACACGGGGCAGCGAGCACAGGGGGTGATGGGTGAACGGGACTCGGTGTGAGTTAGGACACGGGGCAGTGAGCACGGGGTGATGGGTGAACGGGACTCGGTGTGAGTTAGGACACGGGGCAGTGAGCACAGGGGTGATGGGTGAACGGGACTGGGTGTGAGTTAGGACACGGGGCAGTGAGCACAGCGGGTGATGGGTGAACGGGACTGGGTGTGGGTTAGGACACGGGGCAGTGAGCACAGGGGGTGATGGGTGAACGGGACTGGGTGTGGGTTCGGACACGGGGCAGTGAGTTTTGGATCACCTCAAGTTTACGGAGGGTAGAAGTTTGGTGGCCGGCCAGGAGAGTGTTGGAATAATCAAGACTAGAGGTAACAGAGGTGCGTTTGAGGGTTTCAGCAGTAAATGAGCTGAAGCAGGGATGGAGACGGGCGATGTTACGGAGGTGGAAACAGGCGGTCTTGGTGATGGCACTGACAAAGGAAGATTATGAGCTCTCGGTGCTGCTCCAGGAGCTGCAGGTACCGCCTGGGACTCTGCAGGCAGCTCGCTGGTAAAGAGCATTTCCACTCAGGGACGCTGCGTCACCGGCAGAGACCCTGCGGTGGGTCCTGGGAGAGGGGGAAAGAATACGGCTGGAAAAGACATGAATATCCCGTCCAAAGAAAGAACTCGCATTTCTCAAGCACCTTTCACAACCCCAGGGTGTCCCAAAGCGCTTTACCACCAATGAAGTACTGTTTGAAGTGTGGTCACTGTTGTAATGTGGGAAACGTGGCAGCCAATTTGTGCACAGCAAGCTCCCACAAACAGCGTTGTGATAATGACCAGATAATCTGTTTTAGTGATATTGGTTGAGGAATAAATACTGGCCCCAAGACACCGGGGAGAACGCCCCTGCTCTTCTTCACAATAGTGGTACGGGATCTTTTATGTCCACTTGAGAGGGCAGATGTCTCATCTGAAAGACAGCACCACCGACAGTGCAGCACTCCCTCAGTAATGCCCCTCCGACAGTGCAGCACTCCCTCAGTACTGCCCCTCCGACAGTGCAGCACTCCCTCAGTACTGCCCCTCCGACAGTGCAGCACTCCCTCGGTACTGCCCCTCTGACAGTGCGGCGCTCCCTCAGTACTGCCCCTCCGACAGTGCAGCGCTCGCTCGGTACTGCCCCTCCGACAGTGCAGCGCTCCCTCAGTACTGCCCCTCCGACAGTACAGCACTCCCTCAGTACTGCCCCTCCGACAGTGCAGCGCTCCCTCAGTGCTGCCCCTCCGACAGTGCGGCGCTCCCTCAGTGCTGCCCCTCCGACAGTGCGGCGCTCCCTCAGTACTGCCCCTCCGACAGTGCAGCGCTCCCTCAGTACTGCCCCTCCGACAGTGCGGCGCTTCCTCAGTACTGCCCCTCCGACAGTGCGGCGCTTCCTCAGTACTGCCCCTCCGACAGTGCGGCGCTCCCTCAGTGCTGCCCCTCCGACAGTGCGGCGCTCCCTCAGTACTGCCCCCTCACACTCTCTATATCTCTCTTTCTTCCTTCTATTTGTCTTTCCCCCTTGGTCATTCTGTCTCTTTCTCTATCTTTCTATCTGTGTGTGTGTGTCTCCCTCTGACTCAATCCCCACACTCTCTCCCACACACAGTTTCAGTCTCTCTGTCTCTTGCTGTCCATCTTACTCTCTCCGACTATCACCCGTACTCCTCTAATCCTCACTTTCTCTCTCTCTCTCTCTCTCGCTCTCTGCGGCTCTCTGTGATTGGGAGGCCTGAGTATAACTGTTGCCTCTGACCTGTTGGATTATCAGTCTTTCAGATGAGACATCTGCCCTCTGAAGTGGACATAAAAGATCCCGTACCACTATTGCGAAGAAGAGCAGGGGCGTTCTCCCCGGTGTCCTGGGGCCAGTATTTATTCCTCAACCAATATCACTAAAATGGATTATCTGGTCATTATCACATTGCTGTTTGTGGGAGCTTGCTGTGCGCAAATTGGCTGCCGCGTTTCCCACATTACAACAGTGACCACACTTCAAAAGTACTTCATTGGCTGTGAAGCGCTTTGGGACATCCTGAGGTTGTGAAAGGCGCTATAGAAATGCAAGTTCTTTCTTTGGACGGGATATTCATGTCTTTTCCAGCCGTATTCTTTCCCCCTCTCCCAGGACCCACTTGAGAGGGGCATTGATCAACAATCCAAGAGATCACGGGATCGGTTCCGATGAAGAAGGCCCTTTTCAATCCTGTCCTTCCAGAATCCCATCACTCACCAATCACAGGTCTGTCATTCAGAGAGTCGGCCCTGGGGAAATTGAAGAGAAGAGAGTGAGTCGCACGGCAAATCAATCCGACCGTGTCAATCAATCAGTCGCTGAGATTCAGTGATATCGGCACATCTCCTTTGAGTTATTGAAGTGGGTGGAATAATTCCCTGTGTTACACGGACCAGTTTAACCAGCCTGTTCTCAGGAGTCCACACGGAATCTGGGAGTTCTGACGAGTTCCAGAATGTCTGGCACAAACACAATCTGCCACTCCATTTAGTGACCGTTTCCAATCATTGGTCAACATAGTCGTCTTCCATTAAACCCTCGATCACTAGTGTGACCATCCATGAACACCCCTGACCCCACCGCAACCCCTGACCCTATCCCACCCCCTGACCCCATCCCAACCCCTGACCCCATCCCAAACCCTGACCCTATCCCACCCCCTGACCCCACCCCACCCCCTGGCCCCATCCCACCCCCTGGCCCCATCCCACCCCCTGACCTCACCGCAACCCCTGACCCCATCCCAACCCCTGACCCCATTCCACCCCCTGACCCCATACTCTGACCCTGTCCCACCCTACCCCCTGACCCCACCCCACACCCTGACCCCAGCGCAGCCCCTGACCCCGTCCCACCCCCTGACCCCATCCTACCCCCTGACCCCAGCCCACCCGCTCTCTGTTTTTGGGCTGGACGGCAGCACGGTGGCATAGTGGTTAGCACTGTTGCCTCACAGCGCCAGGGACCCGGGTTCGAATCCGGCCTCGGGCGACTGTCTGTGTGGAGTTTCCACATTCTCCCCGTGTTTGCGTGGGTTTCCTCCGGGTGCTCCGGTTTCCTCCCACAGTCCAAAGATGTGCGAGTTAGGTTGATTGGCTATGATAAATTGACCCTTAGTGTTAGGGGGATTAAATACGTGGGGTTACAGGGATAGGGTGGGATATGTGTTGGTGTAGGGGTTACGGGGATCGGGTGGGATATGTGTCGGTGCAGACTCGATGGGCCGAAATGGCCTCTATCTGCACTGTGGGGTTTCTGTGATTCTGTGATTCTGTGATGATCCTGAACTAATCCCAGTGTTGGATCTTTCTGTATCACTGACTCTTGTCTCTGGCTGGTTCAGTACCCGTCACTCGGCTCTGTTTGCTCTGTCCCTCTCTGTGGGGCCCTTGTCTCCCCCTCCACACCGCCCCTCACCAATCGCGCTTCGTATTCACCTCAGGACTGACAGAACGGCAGGTCATGAACCCAACCCCAAAATCTGCTGGTGGTATCTCCGGAGTTTCAGCCCCTGTTCAGCTCCCGCTGTACCTGAGCCCCAGATACACTCCAGCTGTAACCAGGGAAATGTGGGCAGATTGTTTACAGCTTTCCTCGTTCAGCACAGCCTCTCCGCCAGTGCCCTGGGCTGTAACCAGAGACACAAACACTGCGGCTAACACACAGACAACATCCACCGCCCGACATCCCAGCAAAATCCCCCAGAGAAAGCCCCAATTTTAAGCAGAATCTCACTCAGTCAGTTTGTTCATGGCTGTGAGTTTGCAGTTGGTGTTCTCCGTCGCCGGGATCGGGAGTTGAGTGGCTGTCGTCAGCGACGGGAAGCTGGTTATATTGTGGCCCAATGGATGGGAGTTCCTTGTTGTGTCACAGCCTGGGAAACCACAGAGAAAATCTGTTAACTCTTTCCTTCACTTGAGAACAGCCTTGTCGGAATGCTGAGATTAAAGGAAGTTTTTGTTCCGCATTTAAAAGACAAGGAGAAAAAAAAGTTTTGTTATGAAAATGGAGCAAAATATCAGCGGTTAGCTCAGCTCATCGATTCCTCCAAACGGCTGAAAGGGGAGAACCAGCAAGAAATTCAAATTTAAAGCTCGTTAACAACTCTTCATTCATAGAATCATAGAATCTCATAGCACAGAAGGAGGCCATTCAGCCCACCGTTCCTGTGCCGGCTCTTTGAACGAGCTCTCCCATTAGTCCCACTCATAGAAACATAGAAGATAGGAGTAGGAGTAGGCCATTCGGCCCCTTGAGCCTGCTCCGCCATTCAACGAGATCATGGCTGATCATCCAATCTCAGTACCCTGTCCCTGCCTTCTCCCCATATCCCTTGATCCCTTTAGCCTTAAGAAATATATCTAACTCCTTCTTGAATATATTTAATGAATTGGCCTCAACTGCCTTGTGTGGTAGAGAATTCCACAGGTTCACCACTCTCTGGGTGAAGAAATTCCTCCTCATCTCAGTCCTAAATGGCTTACCCCTTATCTTTAGACTGTGACCCCTGGTTCTGAACTCCCCGACCATCGGGAACATCCTTCCTGCATCTAGTCTGTCTAGTCCTGTTAGAATTTTATAAGTTTCAATGAGATCTCCTCTCATTCTTCTAAACTCCAGCGAATACAAGCCTAATCGACCCAATCTCTCCTCATACGTCATTCCTGCCATCCCAGGTATCAGTCTGGTGAATCTTCGCTGCACTCCCTCCATGGCAAGAACATCCTTCCTCAGATAAGGTGACCAAAACTGCACACAATACTCAAGGTGTGGTCTCACCAAGGCCCTGTACAACTGCAGCAAGACATTCTTGCTCCTGTACTCGAATCCTCTCGCTATGAAGGCCAACATACCATTTGCCTTCTTAACCGCCTGCTGCACCTGCATGCTTACCTTCAGCGACTGACCCCTGCTCTTTCCCCAGAGCCCCGCAAATGTTTCCCCTTCAAGTTCTGATTTGAAAGTTACTATTGAATCTGCTTCCACCACCCTTTCAGGCAGTGCATTCCAGATCACAATAACTCGTTACGTAAAAAAAATTCTTCTCATCTCCCCTCTGGTTCTTTTGCAATCTCTGTACAAGTCACGCTGATCTCCACAGGGCATGTTCAGAATGTGTAGTGGGCCTGACGTTTCTGTGGCAGCCCCAGCGCACTATTACCTGTTGTGAGGGTCCCAGCGCACTATTTCCGTGTTGTGTCAGTCCCAGCGCACTATTACCGTGTTGTGTCGGTCCCAGCGCACTATTACCGTGTTGTGAGGGTCCCAGCGCACTATTACCGTGTTGTAAGGGCCCCAGCGCACTATTACCGTGTTGTGAGGGCCCCAGCGCACTATTACCATGTTGTGAGGGTCCCAGCGCACTATTACTGTGTTGTGTCAGTCCCAGTGCACTATTACCGTGTTGTGTCGGCCCCAGTGCACTATTACCGCGTTGTGTCAGCCCCAGCACACTATTACCGTGTTGTGTCAGCCCCAGTGCACTATTACTGTGTTGTGTCAGCCCCAGCGCAGTATTACCATGTTGTGAGGGTCCCAGCGCACTATTACAGTGTTGTGAGGGTCCCAGTGCACTATTACCATGTTGTGTCAGCCCCAGCGCACTATTACTGTGTTGTGTCAGCGCCAGCGCACTATTACTGTGTTGTGTCAGCCCCAGCGCAGTATTACCATGTTGTGAGGGTCCCAGCGCACTATAACTGTGTTGTGTCAGCCCCAGCATACTATTACTGTGTTGTGTCAGCCCCAGCACACTATTACCATGTTGTGAGGGTCCCAGCGCACTATTACCGTGTTGTGAGGGTCCCAGCGCACTATTACCGTGTTGTGTCAGCCCCAGCGCAGTATTACCGTGTTGTGAGGGTCCCAGCGCACTATTACCGTGTTGTGTGGGCCCCAGCACAGTATTACCGTGTTGTGTTGGTCCCAGCGCAGTATTACCGTGTTGTGAGGGTCCCAGCGCACTATTACCATGTTGTGAGGGTCCCAGCGCACTATTACCTGTTGTGAGGGTCCCAGCGCACTATTACCGTGTTGTGTCAGTCCCAGCGCACTATTACCATGTTGTGTCGGTCCCAGCGCACTATTACCGTGTTGTGAGGGTCCCAGCGCACTATTACCGTGCTGTGAGGGTCCCAGCGCACTATTACCGTGTTGTGAGGGTCCCAGCGCACTATTACCGTGTTGTGTTGGTCCCAGCGCACTATTACCATGTTGTGTCGGTCCCAGCGCACTATTACCGTGTTGTGAGGGTCCCAGCGCACTATTACCATGTTGTGTCAGCCTCAGTGCACTATTACCGTGTTGTGTGGGCCCCAGCGCACTATTACCATGTTGTGTCAGCCCCAGCGCACTATTAGCATGTTGTGTCAGCCCCAGCGCACTATTACCTGTTGTGAGGGTCCCAGCGCACTATTACCTGTTGTGAGGGTCCCAGCGCACTATGACCGTGTTGTGTCAGCCCCAATGCACTATTACCGTGTTGTGTCAGCCCCAGCGCAATATTACCGTGTTGTGTGGGCCCCAGCGCATTATTACCGTGTTGTGTCAGTCCCAGTGCACTATTACCATGTTGTGTCGGTCCCAGCACACTATTACCATGTTGTGAGGGTCCCAGCGCTCTATTACCGTGTTGTGTCGGTCCCAGCGCACTATTACCATGTTGTGTCGGTCCCAGTGCACTATTACCATGTTGTGAGGGTCCCAGTGCACTATTACCATGTTGTGTCAGCCCCAGCGCACTATTACCGTGTTGTGAGGGTCCCAGCGCACTATTACCATGTTGTGTCGGTCCCAGCGCACTATTACCGTGTTGTGTCGGTCCCAGCGCACTATTACCGTGTTGTGAGGGTCCCAGCGCACTATTACCATGTTGTGTCAGCCCCAGCGCACTATTACCGTGTTGTGTCAGCCCCAGCGCACTATTACCGTGTTGTGTCGGTCCCAGCGCACTATTACCGTGTTGTGAGGGTCCCAGCGCACTATTACCATGTTGTGTCAGCCCCAGCGCACTATTACCGTGTTGTGTCGGTCCCAGCGCACTATTACCGTGTTGTGTCGGACCCAGCGCACTATTACCGTGTTGTGAGGGTCCCAGCGCACTATTACCATGTTGTGTCAGCCCCAGCGCACTATTACCATGTTGTGTCAGCCCCAGCGCACTATTACCGTGTTGTGAGGGTCCCAGCGCACTATTACCGTGTTCTGTGGGCCCCAGCACACTATTACCTGTTGTGAGGGTCCCAGCGCACTATTACCGTGTTGTGTCAGCCACAATGCACTATTACCGTGTTGTGTCGGCCCCAGCGCACTATTACCGTGTTGTGAGGGTCCCAGCGCACTATTACCGTGTTGTGTCGGCCCCAGCGCACTATTACCGTGTTGTGTCAGCCCCAACACACTATTACCGTGTTGAGTCGGCCCCAGCGCACTATTACTGTGTTGTATCAGCCCCAATGCACTATTACCGCGTTGTGTCGGCCCCAGCGCACTATTACATAAGAACATAAGAAATAGGAGCAGGAGTAGGCCAATCGGCCCCTCGAGCCTGCTCCACCATTCAATAAGATCATGGCTGATCTGACCCTAACCGCCAATCTACTATCACAGAACCATCTCCTGAATCTAACAGAATTAGACACACGAAATAGGAGCAGGATCAGGCTACACGGCCCCTGGGCCCGCTCCGCTACCCACAGGGCCATGACTGATCCGAACCTAGACTCATGTCCAAATTCCTGCCCTCTCCCCGTAACCCTTAATTCCCTTTACTTCTAGGAAACTGTCTATTTCTGTTTTAAATTTATGTAATGATGTAGCTTCTACAGCTTTTTGGGGCAGCATATTCCATGGACCTACCACCCTCTGAGTGAAGTAGCTCCTCCTCATCTCAGTTTTGAAAGAGCAGCCCCTTATTCTAAGACTATGCCCCCTAGTTCTAGTTTCACCCATCATCGGGAACATTCTCCCCGCATCCACCCGATCCAACCCCTTCACAATCTTATATGTTTCAATAAGATCGCCTCTCATTCTTCTGAATTCCAATGAGTAGAGTCCCAATCTACTCAACCTCTCCTCATATGTCCATCCCCTCATCCCCGGGATTAACCGAGTGAACCTTCTTTGTACTGACTCGAGAGCAAGTATGTCTTTTCTTAAGTATGGACACCAAAACTGTATGCAGTATTCCAGGTGCGGTCTCACCAATACCTTGTACAACTGAAGCAATGCCTCCCTATTTTTATATTCTATCCCCCTAGCAATGAAAGCCAGCGCACTATTACCGTGTTGTGTCAGCCACAATGCACTATTACCGTGTTGTGTCAGCCCCAATGCACTATTACCGTGTTGTGTTGGCCCCAGCACACTATTACCATGTGAGGGCCCCAGCACACTATTACCGTGTGTGGGCCCCAGCTCACTATTACCATGTGTGGGTCCCAGCGCACTATTACTGTGTGTGGGCCCCAGCGCACTATTACCGTGTGTGGGTCCCAGTGTACTATTACCATGTGTAGGTCCCAGCGCACTATTACTGTGTGTCGGCCCCAGCTCATTATTACTGTGTGTGGGTCCCAGTGCACTATTACCGTTGGTGGGTCCCAGCGCACTATTACCATGTGAGGGCCCCAGCGCACTATTACCGTGTGTGGGCCCCAGCTCACTATTACTGTGTGTGGGCCCCAGCTCACTATTACCATGTGTGGGCCCCAGCGCACTATTACCATGTGTGGGTCCCAGCTCACTATTACCGTGTGTGGGTCCCAGCGCACTATTACCGTGTGTCGGCCCCAGCTCATTATTACTGTGTGTGGGCCCCAGCTCACTATTACCGTGTGTGGGCCCCAGCTCACTATTACTGTGTGTGGGCCCCAGCTCACTATTACCGTGTGTGGGTCCCAGCGCACTATTACCGTGTGTGGGCCCCAGCTCACTATTACTGTGTGTGGGCCCCAGCGCACTATTACCATGTGTGGGTCCCAGCTCACTATTACCATGTGTGGGTCCCAGCGCACTATTACTGTGTGTGGGCCCCAGCGCACTATTACCGTGTGTGGGCCCCAGCTCACTATTACCATGTGTGGGCCCCGGCGCACTATTACCGTGTGTGGGTCCCAGTGCACTATTACCGTGTGTGGGTCCCAGCGCACTATTACCGTGTGTGGGCCCTAGCTCACTATTACCGTGTGTGGGCCCCAGCTCACTATTACCGTGTTGTGCCGGCCCCAGGTCACTATTACCGTGTGTGGGTCCCAGCGCACTATTACCGTGTGTCGTCCCCAGCTCATTATTACTGTGTGTGGGCCCCAGCTCACTATTACCGTGTGTGGGCCCCAGCTCACTATTACTGTGTGTGGGCCCCAGCTCACTATTACCGTGTGTGGGTCCCAGCGGACTATTACCGTGTGTGGGTCCCAGCGCACTATTACCGTGTGTGGGCCCTAGCTCACTATTACTGTGTGTGGGCCCCAGCTCACTATTACTGTGTGTGGGCCCCAGCTCACTATTACCGTGTGTGGGTCCCAGCGCACTATTACCATGTGTGGGTCCCAGCGCACTATTACCGTGTGTGGGCCCTAGCTCACTATTACCATGTGTGGGCCCCAGCTCACTATTACCATGTTGTGCCGGCCCCAGCTCACTATTACCGTGTGTGGGTCCCAGCGCACTATTACCGTGTGTCGGCCCCAGCTCATTATTACTGTGTGTGGGCCCCAGCTCACTATTACCGTGTGTGGGCCCCAGCTCACTATTACTGTGTGTGGGCCCCAGCTCACTATTACCATGTGTGGGTCCCAGCGCACTATTACCATGTGTGGGCCCCAGCTCACTATTACTATGTGTGGGCCCCAGCTCACTATTACCGTGTGTGGGTCCCAGTGCACTATTACCATGTGTGGGTCCCAGCGCACTATTACCGTGTGTGGGCCCTAGCTCACTATTACCATGTGTGGGCCCCAGCGCACTATTACCGTGTGTGGGCCCTAGCTCACTATTACCATGTGTGGGCCCCAGCTCACTATTACCATGTTGTGCCGGCCCCAGCTCACTATTACCGTGTGTGGGTCCCAGCGCACTATTACCGTGTGTCGGCCCCAGCTCATTATTACTGTGTGTGGGCCCCAGCTCACTATTACCGTGTGTGGGCCCCAGCTCACTATTACTGTGTGTGGGCCCCAGCTCACTATTACCATGTGTGGGTCCCAGCGCACTATTACCATGTGTGGGCCCCAGCTCACTATTACTATGTGTGGGCCCCAGCTCACTATTACTATGTGTGGGCCCCAGCTCACTATTACCGTGTGTGGGTCCCAGTGCACTATTACCATGTGTGGGTCCCAGCGCACTATTACCATGTGTGGGTCCCAGCGCACTATTACCGTGTGTGGGTCCCAGCGCACTATTACCATGTGTGGGTCCCAGCGCACTATTACCGTGTGTGGGCCCTAGCTCACTATTACCATGTGTGGGCCCCAGCTCACTATTACCATGTTGTGCCGGCCCCAGCTCACTATTACCGTGTGTGGGTCCCAGCGCACTATTACCGTGTGTCGGCCCCAGCTCATTATTACTGTGTGTGGGCCCCAGCTCACTATTACCGTGTGTGGGCCCCAGCTCACTATTACTGTGTGTGGGCCCCAGCTCACTATTACCATGTGTGGGTCCCAGCGCACTATTACCATGTGTGGGCCCCAGCTCACTATTACTATGTGTGGGCCCCAGCTCACTATTACCGTGTGTGGGTCCCAGTGCACTATTACCATGTGTGGGTCCCAGCGCACTATTACCGTGTGTGGGCCCTAGCTCACTATTACCGTGTGTGGGCCCCAGCTCACTATTACCATGTTGTGCCGGCCCCAGCTCACTATTACCGTGTGTGGGTCCCAGCGCACTATTACCGTGTGTCGGCCCCAGCTCATTATTACCGTGTGTGGGCCCCAGCTCACTATTACCGTGTTGTATCGGCCCAGTCTGGTTGATGGCTCAGCTGTTCCTGTGAGTCATTTGCTGATTCAGTTCATTCACGTTTCTGGAAATAACATTGGTGTCCTATTTCTGTCTCTCTTCACCATGTGAAAATAGCTCAGCCTTGATCCCATCGTGACAGCGTCCACACTGAATAGAGGAAGGAGGCACTAGGTTTAGACACACACAAAGACAAGGAATGAATGTACGACTCACTGGCATGAGTCTGCAGAGACTCCCCGGCCATATATCCTTCCTGAGGTGTGGAGCCCAGAACTGAACGCAGTGTCCAGGTGGGGTCGGAGCAGGGCTCTGAGCTGCCAAGCTTCACTTCCTCACTTTTGTATTCCAGCCCCTCGAGGTAAAGACCAACATTCCATCAGCCTTTGTCATTACATGTTGTACCCATGCACTGGCTGTTACTGATTTGTGTACATGAACACCCAAATCTCTTCACAGCTCCGGGTCTCTTGCCAATAAGAAAATATTCCGATTTGTCCCTCTTGGACCTAAAGTGGATGACTTCACACTGCCCACATTGAACTCCATTTACCACAGCTTTGCCCACTCACCGAATCTGTTTCTGTCCCTTTGTAACTTCCTGATCTCATTTACACAACTTACTGTGGCTCGTAGTTGAGTGTCACCTGAAAACTTGAACATACAACTCTCTATACCTTCCTCCATGTCACTAATACATGTGGTGAAAAGCTGAGGCCCCAGGACAGATCCCTGGGGAACACCACTAGTCACATCCATCCAGCCAATCAGATTACATTCCCTTTATCCCGAATCTGTTACCCACCCATGTCACAAGGTTACCTCCAATTCCGTGCGCTCTCAGTTTTCCTAATAATAGCTTCTGCGGAACCTTTTCCAACTCCTTTTAGAAGTTCATAGAGATAATATTCTCAGAAGGAGAAATTAGCCTCCTTTGCGCTTCCTGTTAGCGCCTCCAGGGGGAGTTAACGGGGTGCAACCGGGCGCGGCGACCGGGCGCAGCGAGAGTACCAACGCCTGCGAACTTCCCCTGCAGGTTAGCGGCGGCGGTAAACTCTAGCGCCACGGTCATCTGCGCCCCAGAGATCGTGACATCATCCGGTGCGCAGTGCCCGGTACCGACCCAGATGCGAACTTGGCTTCTGCCCCCTGCAGCATCGCCGGGCTTCGACACCGAGAGCTGCAGGAGGCACGGACACTGCGAGGGCCGCTTGGGGAGTCATAGTTAAAGGGATTGCTGGTGAGGTAGGCAGAAAATGTTTCATCAGGAATCTGTGCTTTTTTCTATTTTTCAGGTGCTGCGCTTGATCAGCCCTGCAATAGTATCAGTAACGGTGGCCATTAAACTACCGGATTGTCGTAAAAACCCATCTCGCTCACTAATGTCCTTTAGGGAAGGAAATCTGCCGTCCTTACCTGGTCTGGCCTATATGTGACTCCAGACCCACAGCAATGTGGTTGACTCTTAACTGCCCCTGAAATGGCCGAGCGAGTCCCTCAGTTGTAACAAACCGCTACGAAAAACAATAATAAGAATGAAACCGGACGGACCACCCGACACCGGCTACGGACACGGCAACGGCACACCCAGCCCAGTCAACCCTGCAAAGTCCTCCTCACCAACATCTGGGGACCTGTGTCAAAATTGGGAGAGCTGTCCCACAGACTAGTCGAGCAATAGCCTGACATAGTCATACTCACAGAATCTTACCTTTCAGCCAATGTCCCAAACTCCTCCATCACCATCCCTGGGTATGTCCTGTTCCAACGGCAGGACAGACCCACCAGGGGTGGCGGCACAGTGGTACACAGTCAGGAAGGAGTGACTCTGGGAGTCCTCAACATTGACTCCGGACCCGATGAAGTCTCATGGCTTCGGGTCAAGCATGGGCAAGGAAACCCCCTGCTGATTACCACCTACTGCCCTCCCTCAGCTGGTGAGTCAGTACTCCGCCATGTTGAACACCACTTGGAAGAAGCACTGAGAGTAGCAAGGAGCGCAGAATGTACTCTGGGTGGGGGACTTCAATGTCCATCACCAACAGTGGCTCGGTAGCACCACTATTGACCGAGCTGGCCGAATCCTGAAGGACATAGGCTGCCAGTCTGGGCCTGCGACAGGTGGTGAGAGAACCAACATGAGGGAAAAACCAACTTGACCTCATCCTCACCAATCTACCTGTCACAGATGCATCTGTCCATGACAGTATTGGTAACAGTCATTGTGGAGACGAAGTCCCATCTTCACACTGAGGACACCTTCCATCGTGTTGTGTGGCACTACCACCGTGCTAAATGGGATAGATTCAGAACAGATCTAACAGCTCAAAACTGGGCATCCATGAGGCACTGTGGGCCATCAGCAGCAGCAGAATTGTATTCCACCACAATCTGTAACCTCATGGCCCGGCATATCCCTCACTCTACCATTACCATCAAGCCAGGGGAACAACCCTGGTTCAATGAGGAGTGTAGAAGAGCATGCCAGGAGCAGCACCAGGCGTACCTAAAAATGAGGTGCCAACCTGGGGAAGCTGCAACACAGGACTATATGAATGCTAAAAAGTGGAAGCAGCATGCTATAGACAGAGCTAAGCGATCCCACAATCAACGGATCAGATCAAAGCTCTTCAGTCCTGCCACATCCAGTCGTGAATGGTGGGGGACCATTAAACAACTAACGGGAGGAGGAGGCTCCATGAATATCCCCATCCTCAATGATGGTGGAGCCCAGCACGTGAGTGCAAAAGACAAGGCTGAAGCCTTTGCAACCATCTTCAGCCAGAAGTGCCGAGTGGATGATCCATATTGACCTACTCCTGAGGTCCCCACCATCACAGAAGCCAATCTTCAGCCAATTCGATTCACTCCACGTGAAATCAAGAAACGGCTGAGCGCACTGGATACAGCAAAGGCTGTGGGCCCCGACAACATTCCGTCTGTCGTGCTGAAGACTTGTGCTCCAGAACTAGCCGTGCCTCTAGCCAAGCTGTTCCAGGACAGCTACAACACTGGCATCTATCTGACAATGTGGAAAACTGCCCAGGTATGGCCTGTCCACAAAAAGCAGGACAAATCCAATCCGACCAATTACTGCCCCATCAGTCTACTCTCAATCATCAGCAAAGTGGTGGAAGGTGTTGTCGACAGTGCTCACCAATGCTCAGTTTGGGTTCCGCCAGGACCACTCGGCTCCAGACCTCATTACAGCCTTGGTCCAAACATGGACAAAGGAGCTGAATTCCAGAGGTGAGGTGAGAGTGACTGCCCTTGACACCACCCCTTGTGGTGGTTGGAGGTCAATCATCTCAGCCCCAGGACATTGCTGCAGGAGTTCCTCAGGGCAGTGTCCTAGACCCAACCATCTTCAGCTGCTTCATCAATGACCTTCCCTTCATCATAAGGTCAGAAGTGGGGATGTTCGCTGATGATTGCAGTGTTCAGTGCCATTCGCAACTCCTCAGATAATGAAGCAGTCCATGCCTGCATTCAGCAAGACCTGGACGACATTCAGGCTTGGGCTGATAAGTGGCAGGTAACATTCGCGCCACACAAGTGCCAGGCAATGACTATCTCCAACAAGCAAGCATCTAAACATCACCTCTTGACATTCAATGGCATTACCATCGCCAAATCCCCCACCATCAACATCCTCGGGGTCATCATTGACCAGAAACTTAACTGGACCAGCCACATAAATACTGTGACAACAAGAGCAGGTCAGAGGCTGGGTATTCTGCGGTGAGTGTTTAACCTCCTGACTCCCCAAAGCCTTTCCACCATCTACAAGGCACAAGTAAGGAGTGTGATGGAATACTCTCCACTTGCCTGGATGAGTGCAGCTCCAACAACACTCAAGAAGCTCGACACCATCCAGGACAAAGCAGCCCGCTTGATCGGCACCCCATCCACCACCTTAAACATTCACTCCCTCCACCACCGGCGCACCATGGCTGCAGTGTGTACCATCTACAAGATGCACTGCAGCAACTCGCCAAGGCTTCTTCGGCAGCACCTCCCAAACCCGCGACCTCTTCCACCTAGAAGGACAAGGGCAGCAGGCGCATGGGAACACCACCACCTCCAAGTTCCCCTCCAAGTCACACACCATCCTGACTTGGAAGTATATTGGCCGATCCTTCATTGTCGCTGGGTCAAAATCCTGGAACTCCCTCCCTAACAGCATTGTGGGAGTACCTTCACCACACGGACTGCAGCGGGTCAAGAAGGTGGCTCACCACCACCTCAAGGGCAACTAGGGATGGGCAATAAATGCCGGCCTTGCCAGCGACGCCCACATCCCAGGAACAAATTTTAAAAACTGCTCAGTCACTCTGTCCCTGATGATCGATCCCAGTAACTTCCCCACACCTAGAATTATAGAATCATAGAAATTTACAGCACAGAAGGAGGCCATTCGGCCCATCGTGTCCGTGCCGGCCGACAAAGAGCAATCCGGCCTAATCCCACTTTCCAGCTCTTGGTCCGTAGCCCTGTAGATTGCGGCACTTCAAGTGCATATCCAAGCACTTTTTAAATGTGATGAGGGTCTCTGCCTTTCAGGCAGTGAGTTCCAGACCTCCACCACCCTCTGGGTGAGAAAGGTTCTCAACTCCCCTCTAAACCTCCGACCAATTACTTTAAATCTCTGCCCCTGGTTATTGACCCTTCTGCTAAGGGTCCTTCCTATCCACTCTATCGAGGCCCCTCATAATTTTATACACCTCAATTAAATCTCCCCTCAGTCTCCTCTGTTCCAAATAAAACAACCCCAGCCTATCCACTCTTTCCACACAGTTAAAATTCCCCCAGCCCAGGCAACGTCCTGGTAAATCTCCTCTGCACCCTCTCTAGTGCAAATCACATCCTTCCTGTAATGTGGTGATCTGACGTTAAACTGACAGGTCTGTAGTTTCCTGGCTTCTTTCTCCTTCCATTCTTAAATAATTGAGTGACTTTGGCAATTTTCCAATCCTAGGGCACAGTTCCTGAATCCAGGGAGCTTTGGAAGATTATGGCGAACACATTTGCAATTTCCCCATCTGTTTCCTGTAATACTTTCGGGTGGTCCTGGAGATTTGTTTATCTTAATTCCCATTAGTTTCTCAATTACTATTTCTTTAAACTTATATTAAATTTACTAAATTGGGTGTGTTTAAAGAACTAGACACTGAATCCGAGAAGAGGCAGGAATAGATTTCTTGGGGTGAAATCTCATCACTGCGCGGGCAATAATCGGGAGTGAATCGTCCGCTCTTTGCAGAACTGCACGGTCTTCATTCTATTGAAAAATAAGGAATGAAAATTGGAGGGATTCTACAATCTGCTCCCCCAGATTATTGTGCAGGTGGTGGAGGGAAATGAGTCCCTATCAAACTGCTCCGGGATCCTGAAAGGGGTTTCTCACCGCTGTTAATCACACTTTGGAAGTTTCCATGTTTGCTCTGAGTCTCAGGACCCGTTGTGATGGGCCGAATGGCCTCCTTCTGTGCTGTAAGATTCGATGATCCTATAAAAAAGAGGCCATTCGGCCCATCGTGCCTGTGCCGGCTCTTTGTTAGGGCTCTCCAATTAGTCCCGTTCCCCCTGCTCTTTCCCCACAGCCCTGCACATTTTTCCCTTTCAAGTATTTATCCCATTCCTTTTCGAAAGTTACTATTGAATCTGCTTCCATCGCCCTTTCAGGCAGCGCATTACAGATTCTAAAAACTGAATTTAAATTCTCAAACTACCATAGTGGGATTTGAAGTCACATTCTCTGGATTATTGGTGCAGTCACAGAACCAGTACACCCCCCGTACCCGGAGAGCTCGCGGGCAGGGGCTGCTGTTGAAGTAAACTCGGCGAGTTGCTGCAGTGCCCCCTGTGGACCGTACACAGTACAGCCACGGCCTGCCAGTGAGCCAGGGGCCGATACTGAGTCCAGTGGTGGGGGCGTCTCCCCTGGACGGTGTCGCGCATCTCGAGTGTTGTTGCAGCTGCTCCCACCCAGGCAAGTGGTGAATATTCCAGCACACTGCTGACTCTAAGTGAAAATCAATTGGGCAGGAGGGAGCAGCGAGGGAGGGAGCAGCGAGGGAGGGAGCAGCGAGGGAGGGAGCAGCGAGGGAGCAGCGAGGGAGGGAGCAGCGAGGGAGGGAGCAGCGAGGGAGGGAGCAGCGAGGGAGGGAGCAGGGATGGAGGGATCAGGGATGGAGAGACCAATGAGGGAGAGACCAATGAGGGAGGGACCAGTGACGGAGGGACCAGGGACGGAGGGACCAGCGAGGGAGCGAGCAGCGAGGGAGGGAGCAGCGAGGGAGGGAGCAGCGAGGGAGGGAGCAGCAAAGGAGGGACCAGGGATGGAGGGAGCAGCGAGGGAGGGAGCAGAGATGGAGGGAGCAGGGATGGAGGGAGCAGCGAGGGAGGGAGCAGGGATGGAGGGATCAGGGATGGAGAGACCAGCGAGGGAGAGACCAATGAGGGAGGGACCAGCGACGGAGGGACCAGGGATGGAGGGACCAGTGAGGGAGGGAGCAGCGAGGGAGAGACCAGCGAGGGAGGGAGCAGGGAGGGAGGGAGCAGCGAGGGAGAGACCAGGGATGGAGGGAGCAGGGAGGGAGCAGCGAGGGAGGGACCAGTGAGGGAAGGACCAGGGATGGAGGGAGCAGGGATGGAGGGACCAGCGAGGGAGGGAGCAGGGATAGAAGGACCAGGGATGCAGGGCTCAAGGATGGAAATTCCAGAGGAGAATCCTGGCCTCCATGAAACATCCTCCAGTCGGAATGCCGTGGCCCGGGTTCTTTGGGTTTCCCTGCACAGGCAGTGAGCTGTGATGCTGGACCTGAGTGTAGGGTTAAAAAGCACAACAGTCAAGTCTCTCTGCGGAATGAGTCACTGTTTTACCAGAGTTGTGTATTTTTCCACAGGCCTGGTTATAGAGAATCACATTCTTGGCAAGTGTCACAGAGTCTGGTAAATTCCAGCTGAAACCTGGCTCAGCACTGATGCAGCTCCGGGCCCAGTTCCTCTGGTCAATGACTCAGAATTATCAGTGAAACCGACACCAGCTCGCCCTGCGGCCGGGAGCCAGTGAGTGTTGCTGAGTATCGCTGGGATTCTCGATCTCACTGCCTTACCCAACACCTCAGGACCTTCCCCGCTCTCAGCTGATTTTTACTCGTCCTTGCAAATCATTTGTTTCCTGCTGATTACCGACACATTTTTATAGGATAGAGAATTTCCTCCCTGTACCTCCGTCCCCGCTCCCTCAATCCCTGGATTTAGAGGTGATCTAATCGAGGTGTTTAAGATGGTTAAAGGAGTTGATCGGGTCGAGAGAGAGAAACTACTTCCTCTCAACCGTGGCTAACAAGGGAATTTAGGGATAGCATAAGATCCAAGGAGAGGACATATTATTTGGCCAGAAAAAGCAGCAAACCTGAGGATTGGGAGCAGTTTAGGATTCAGCAAAGGATGACTAAGGGATTAATTAAGAGGGGGAAAATAGAGTATCAGAGTAAGCTTACAGGAAAAATAAAAACTGACTGTAAAAGCTTCTATGGATATGTGAAGAGAAAAAGATTGGTGAAGTCAAGCGTAGGTCCCTTGCAGTCAGAATCAGGGGAATTTATAATGGGGAACAAAGAAATGGCAGACCAATTAAATACATACTTTGGTTCTGTCTTCACAAAGGAGGACACAAATAACCTCCCAGAGATGTCGGGGAACACAGGGTCTAATGAGAGGGAGGAAAGAAATCAGTATTTGTAGGGAAATGGTGTTAGGGAAATTGACGGGATTGAAGGCTGATAAATCCCCAGGGCCTGATAATCTACACCCTAGGGTACTCAAGGAAGTGGCCCTAAAAATAGTAGATGCATTGCTGGTCATCTTCCAAAATTCGATAGACTCTGGAACAGTTCCCATGGATTGGAGGGTAGCTAATGTAACCCCACTATTCAAAAAAGGTGGTAGAGAGAAAACGGGGAATTATAGACCGGTAAGCCTGACATCGGTAGTGGGGAAAATGCTAGAGTCCGTTATAAAAGATGTAATAGCAGAGCACTTGGAAAACAGTGACAGGATCGGACAAAGTCAACATGGATTTACAAAAGGTAAATCGTGCTTGACTAATCTACTGGAATTTTTTCAGGATGTAACTGGTAGAATAGATAAGGGAGAACCAGTGGATGTGGTGTATTTGGACTTTCAGAAGGCTTTCGATAAGGTCCCGCATAAGAGATTAGTGTGTAACTTTAAGGCACATAGGATTGGGGGCAAGGTACTGACTTGGATAGAGAACTGGTTGGCAGGCAGGAAGCAAAGAGTTGGAATAAACGGCTCTTTTTCCGAGTGGTAGGCAGTGACTAGTGGGGTACCGCAGGGATCGGTCCTAGGACCCCAGCTATTCACAATATATATAAATGATCTAGACGAGGGGACTAGATTTAATATCTCCAAGTTTGCAGACGACACAAAGCTGGGTGGGCGTGTGTGCTGTGAGGAGGATGCCGAGAAACTCCAGGATGATTTGGACAGGTTGGGTGATTGGGCAGAAGCATGGCAGATGCAATATAACGTGGATAAACGCGAGGTTATCCACATTGGTGTCAAAAACAGGAAAGCAGATTATTATCTGAACGGCAATAGATTGGGAGAAGGGGAAGTGCAACGAGACCTGGGTGTCCTTGTGCACCAGTCGCTGAAGGCAAGCATGCAGGTGCAGCAGGCGGTTAAGAAGGCAAATGGTATGTTGGCCTTCGTAGCGAGAGGGTTCGAGTACAGGAACAAGGATGTCTTGCTGCAGTTGTACAGGGCCTTGGTGAGACCATACCTTGAGTATTGTGTGCAGTTTTGGTCGCCTTATCTGAGGAAGGATGATCTTGCCATGGAGGGAGTGCAGCGAAGATTCACCAGACTGATACCTGGGATGGCAGGAATGACGTATGAGGAGAGATTGGGTCGATTGGGCTTATGCTTGCTGGAGTTTAGAAGAATGAGAGGGGATCTCATTGAAACTTATAAAATTCTAACAGGACTAGACAGACTAGATGCAGGAAGGATGTTCCCTATGGCGGGGGAGTCCAGAACCAGGGGTTACAGTCTAAAGAAAAGGGGTAAGCCATTTAGGACTGAGATGAGGAGGAATTTCTTCACCCAGAGAGTGGTGAACCTGTGGAATTCTCTACCACAGAAGGCAGTGGAGGCCAATTCATTAAATATATTCAAGAAGGAGTTAGATATATTTCTTAAGGCTAAAGGAATCAAGGGATATGGGGAGAAGGCAGGGACAGGGTACTGAATTTGGATGATCAGCCATGATCTCATTGAATGGCAGAGCAGGCTCGAGGGGCTGAATGGCCTCTTCCTGTTCCTGTGTAACAGACTCAAGGGGCTGAATGACCTCCTCCTGTTCCTGGGTAACAGGCTCGCGGGGCTGAATGGCCTCCTCCTGTTCCTGTGTAACAGACTCGAGGTGCTGAATGGCCTCCTCCTGTTCCAGTGTAACAGTCTCGCAGGGCTGAATGGCATCCTCCTGTTCCTGTGTAACAAGCTAGAGGGGTGAATGGCCTCCTGCTGTTCCTGTGTAACAAGCTAGAGGGGCTGAATGGCCTCCTCCTGTTCCTGTGTAACAGACTCGAGGGGCTGAATGACCTCCTCCTGTTCCTGTGTAACAGACTCGAGGGGCTGAATGACCTCCTCCTGTTCCTGTGTAACAGACTCGAGGGGCTGAATGGCCTCCTCCTGTTCCTGTGTAACAGGCTCGAGGGGCTGAATGGCCTCCTCCTGTTCCTGTGTAACTGGCTCGAGGGGCTGAATGGCCTCCTCCTGTTCCTGTGTAACAAGCTAGAGGGGTGAATGGCCTCCTCCTGTTCCTGTGTAACAGGCTCGAGGGGCTGAATGGCCTCCTCCTGTTCCTGTGTAACAGGCTCGAGGGGCTGAATGGCCTCCTCCTGTTCCTGTGTAACAGACTCGAGGGGCTGAATGACCTCCTCCTGTTCCTGTGTAACAGGCTCGAGGGGCTGAATGGCCTCCTCCTGTTCCTGTGTAACAGGCTCGAGGGGCTGAATGGCCTCCTCCTGTTCCTGTGTAACAGGCTCGAGGGGCTGAATGGCCTCCTCCTGTTCCTGTGTAACAGTCTCCAGGGGCTGAATGGCCTCCTCCTGCTCCTGTGTAACAGCCTTGAGGGGCTGAATGGCCTCCTCCTGTTCCTGTGTAACAGGCTCGAAGGGCTGAATGGGCCTCCTCCTGCTCCTGTGTAACAGGCTCAAGGGGCTGAATGGCCTCCTCCTGTTCCTGTGTAACAGGTTCGAGGGACTGAATGGCCTCCTCCTGTTCCTGTGCAACAGGCTCGAGGGGCTGAATGTGCCTCCTCCTGTTCCTGTGTAACAGGCTTGAGGGGCTGAATGGCCTCCTCCTGTTCCTGTGTAACAGGCTCGAGGGGCTGAATGGCCTCCTCCTGTGTAAGCTGTGAGGAGAACACAATGGGCTAGATTTTGTCAATGGGGATGTGATGGAGGCAGGACTCCCACTTTTTGGGTTGTAGTCCCGCCTCCATCGATTTGTGGCCAACCCACGCGATTTTCCCTTGATTGACCTTGTTAAGCCTGCCCAGCAGGCTCGGCAGGCCAATTAAGGGACACTCGGTTACAGGTGACATCAGGGATTGACATTTCATCTGTCAAGAGCTTTTGACAGATGAAATATCAGCATTTGACAGCTCTGTGAAGCTGTCAAACACTGACAATCTGACTTCTAACTTGAGTCCTTCTCCACAGACTCAGTTAGAAATCTCTCCAGAACAGAAAGCTGAATGCTGCAACTCTGCAACTTTTGACAGCTCGCGGCCATTCTGCTTTCTGTGCCGGTCAGCTGAGGGACTCCGGAGCCCTGAAGGAAGGAAGGCTGTAAAGGTAAGTAAAGGTAAGTAAAACTTCTTTAAACACTTTACACACACCAAACACACTTACCTCTTCACTCATGCACCCGTCACTCACCTGAACACCGGACATCTCGAACCCTCCAAACCCTTCAGCCCGACGGTCCACCTCGCTAACTTGGCGTGGTTTGGAGCCGTCGGGAATCCCACACTTCAGGAATAAAAATAGGGATTAGGCTAAAAACTGCCTGTTAACAGGCAGTTAATTGGCACTAATCCCCTACCCGCCTCGGGGAGGCGGCTCCCAGCACAGGTCGGGTATCCGCCTCCTGGGAAACGTGCATGGAGGCGGGTTGGGGGTGGGAAGGATTCGTGCCCCCCGATTCTGCAATTTTCCCCCCACTCCCACCTCCAAACCCGCCTCCACGGGGCTTGGAAATTTGAGCCCAATGAGTCTGCAAAGGGATATAGATAGACTGAGTGAGTGGGCAGTAAGGTGGCAGATGGAGAATAATGTAGGGAAATGTAAGGTTATTCACTTTGGTAGGAAGAATAGAAAAACAGAATATTTTTTAAATGGTGAGAAACTTTCAAATGTTGGTGTTCAGAGAGATTTGGGTGTCCTCGTGCAAGAAACACAGAAAGCGAGCATGCAGGTACAGCAAGCAATAAGGAAGGCAAATGGCATGTTGGCCTTTATTGCAAGGGGGTTGGAGTATAAGAGTAAGGAAGTCTTGCTCCAATTGTACAGGGCCTTGGTGAGACCACACCTGGAGTACTGGGCACAGTTTTGGTCTCCTTATCTAAGGAAGGATACTTGCCTTGGAGGCGGTGCAACGAAGGTTCACTAGATTGATTCCTGGGATGAGGGAGCTGTCCTATGAGGAGAGATTGTGTAGAATGGGCCGATACTCTCTGGAGTTTAGACATACAGGATTCTGAGGGGGATTGACAGGGTAGATGCTGAGAGGTTGTTTCCCCCTGGCTGGAGAGTCTAGAACTAGGGGGCACAGTCTCAGGGTAAGGGGTCGGCCATTTAGGACAGAGATGAGGAGGAATTTCTTCACTCAGAGGGCGGTGAATCTTTGGAATTCTCTGCCCCAGAGGGCTGTGGAGGCTGAGTCTTTGAGTATATTCAAGGCTGAGATCGACAGATTTTTGGACTCTCGGGGAATCAAGGAATATGGGGATCGGGCGGGAAAGTGGAGTTGAGGTTGAAGATCAGCCATGATCTTATTGAATGGTGGAGCAGGCTCGAGGGGCCGAATGGCCGACTCCTGTTCCTGTGTAACAGACTCGAGGGGCCGGGTGGCCTCCTCCTGTTTCTATATTCCTATATCATATAGCTGCAGCTGCCCTTCTGCTGGCCTAGCCGAGATCAGCTTACTCAGCACAGACCGGGGATCCAACCAGGAACCTGGGCTGAATGACTCACTGATAAACAGATTGAGCTCATTCGGGAGATCCCAGAACAGAACTTATAATTGCCGAGTCTCTGCATGCACATCAGACAATGTCCCAGAGGCAACGGCATTGATTTTTATCTCAGTCCCTGCTGGTGTGGGTCTCAGTCCCTGCTGGTGTGCATCTCAGTCTCAGCTAGTGTGTCTCAGTCCCTGCTGGTGTGGGTCTCAGTCCCTGCTGGTGTGCAGCTCAGTCTCTGCTAGTGGGTCTCAGTCCCTGCTGGTGTAGGTGTCAGTCCCTGCTGGTGTAGGTGTCAGTCCCTGCTGGTGCGTGCCTCAGTCCCTGCTGGTGTAGGTGTCAGTCCCTGCTGGTGTAGGTGTCAGTCCCTGCTGGTGCGTGCCTCAGTCCCTGCTGGTGTAGGTGTCAGTCCCTGCTGGTGTAGGTGTCAGTCCCTGCTGGTGCGTGCCTCAGTCCCTGCTGGTGCGTGCCTCAGTCCCTGCTGGTGTGCTTCAGTCCCTGCTGGTGCATGCCTCAGTCCCTGCTGGTGCGTGCTTCAGTACCTGCTGGTGCATGCCTCAGTCCCTGCTGGTGCATGCTTCAGTCCCTGCTGGAGCGTGCCTCGGTCCCTGCTGGTGCGTGCTTCAGTCCCTGCTGGTGCGTGCCTCAGTACCTGCTGGAGCGTGCCTCAGTCCCTGCGACATTCAGTTTCCCCCAGCGTCCTGTATCTGTGCGTTATAAGGAATATGCAATGAAATCGTGCCCCGGCGGTATAAATACAACAGTCAATTTAATTCAGGAACCAGTTACGGCTTTAAACAGCGAAAATTAATCAGCTGCTGGGTGAGAAACAGTAGATTTAACATAGGCAGACAGAGGAGGCAGGAGGAATAGCATTCCTTCAAAGTGTACCTGTGTTACTGGACTAATAAGCCAAGGAATGGGAGCTCAAATCCCACCAGGGCAGTCTGAGAATTGGAATTCATTTTTTTTAAATCTGGCAATAAAAAGCGGGTCTCAGTAAAAGTGAGGGTGAAACTCTCGAATTGGGATTGATCCCACTGGTGTCACTGCACAAACTGACTGCAACATAAATAGGAAGAGGACAGAAGCAGCTGTGCAACCCCCACAAGACTACATCGGCTCAACAAGAACTGATCAGAAATAGTGACAATGAAACAGGAAGGGGTTGTGTGCATTCGTGCTAAGTGACACGGAAAGCGGTTCACTGAATAGCTTTTTATAGAACAAGAACTGATAGTCATCGAAACCAGCAGTGTGTTAGCAAGAGAATAGGAGCAGTGTGGAGCCATCAATATTGTCCCAGACACTGTATCGCACAATTACACAGCACTCCCGTTAAAGGCGCTCCCTCAGTACTGTCCCTCAGACAGTGTGGCATTCCCACAGTACTACCCCTCCGACAGTGCAGCGCTCCCTCAGTACTGATCCTCCGACAGTGCGGCGCTCCCTCAGTACTGCCCCTCCGACAGTGCAGCGCTCCCTCAGTACTGCCCCTCCGACAGTGCGGCACTCCCTCAGTACTGCCCCTCCGACACTGCGGCACTCCCTGATACGCTTATCAATTACTTCATAAAAGGTGATGAGTCGAAGAAGAGATGATGAGTCGAAAGAAGAGATGAATAAGGCTTTTATTAGCTAAGAAGAGACCATGCTTCTTCGTGAGTGACTGAACAAGTCTGAACGAAACCCACACAGTGGTGGGTGGAGTCAGCTGAGGCATGCCTCCATACACAGCGCCACCCAGAGGTGGCAATATACAATACAGTGGTTTACCACATTCACCCCTTGTTTAATGTGAAGTCCGGCGGGGTGAAGGGTACTACAAGTTAAGTCTATCAGGAGGCCTTGTCTGACGTCCTGATCGTCGTGGTGGCGGCGGTGGTGTTGCAGCATCCGACGTCGGGTCTGGTGTCTGGGTGGTTGGCGAAGATTCCTGGGGCTTTGGCATGCCGTCTGCAGGGGTTGGGTTGGGAGGGGTGGTGGGGGATAACAGTGGTAAGGGGGATAACGGTGGTAAGGGGGATAACGGTGGTAATTCAGGGGTACCCGAGGGTGCGAGATCTCGTATGGAGACCGTGTCCTCCCGCCCGTCTGGGTATGTCACCCAGGCATACTGGGGGTTGGCGTGTAGGAGGTGCACCCGCTCGACCAGGGGGTCCGTTTTATGCGTCCTCACGTGCCTCCGCAGTAGGACGGGCCCAGGAGAAGTCAACCATGCCGGTAGCGAGGTTCCCGATGTAGACTTCCGGGGGAAAACGAACATTTTCTCATGAGGGGTCGCATTAGTGGCAGTACAAAGCAGTGACCGAATGGAGTGAAGCGCTGCAGGGAGGACCTCCTGCCAGCGGGAGGTCGGAAGGCCCTTAGATTTTAGTGCTAAGAGGACTGCCTTCCAAACCGTCGCGTTCTCCCTTTCCACCTGGCCGTTCCCCCGGGGGTTGTAACTGGTGGTCCTGCTCGTGGCGATACCTCTTGTTAGCAGGTACTGCCGAAGTTCGTCGCTCATGAACGATGAGCCCCTGTCGCTATGTATATAGCTGGGGAACCCGAACAGAGCGAAGATGTCATTCAGACACTTGATGACCGTGGTACTGGTCATGTCTGGGCAAGGGATGGCAAAGGGGAAACGGGAGTACTCATCAACTATGTTGAGGAAGTACACATTGCGGTCAGCGGAGGGGAGGGGCCCTTTAAAATCGACGCTCAGGCGTTCGAAGGGGCGGGTGGCCTTGATCAGGCTTGCTCTGTCCGGCCTATAGAAGTGCGGTTTGCACTCGGCGCAGATTTGGCAGCTCTTGGTCATGGTCCTGACCTCCTCGATGGAGTAGGGCAGGTTACGGGATTTGATAAAATGGAAAAACCTGGTGACCCCCGGGTGGCAGAGGTCATTGTGGAGGGACTGCAGCCTATCACTCTGCGCGTTGGCGCATGTACCACGTGATAGGGCATCTGGGGGCTCATTGAGTTTCCCTGGCCGATACAAGATATCATAATTGTAGGTGGAGAGTTCGATTCTCCACCTCAAGATCTTGTCGTTCTTGATTTTACCCCTCTGCTTATTATTAAACATAAAAGCTACTGAACGCTGGTCAGTGAGCAGGGTAAATCGTTTCCCGGCCAGGTAATGCCTCCAGTGACGCACCGCTTCTACAATAGCCTGGGCCTCCTTTTCGACGGAGGAGTGTCTCGTCTCGGGGCCCTGGAGGGTCCTTGAGAAAAAGGCCACGGGTCTGCCCGCCTGGTTAAGGGTCGCGGCTAGGGCGAAGTCGGAGGCATCGCTCTCCACTTGGAAGGGGATGGACTCATCCACCGCGTGCATTGCGGCCTTCGCGATATCGTTCTTGATAAGAGTGAAGGCTGCACACGCCTCTGGTGTCAGGGGGAAGGAGGTGGCTTTGATGAGGGGCCTGGCTTTGTCTGCATAGAGGGGCACCCACTGGGCGTAGTAGGAGAAAAACCCCAGGCATCTCTTCAGTGCTTTTTGGCAGTGGGGAAGGGGTAGCTCCATTAGGGGGCGCATTCTGTCGGGGTCGGGCCCGATGACTCCGTTCTCCACCACGCAGCCGAGGATGGCCAGGCGCTTGGTGTGAAACATACATTTTTCCTTATTGTACGTTAGGTTCAGCCGTTGGGCCGTACGGAGGAAATTTGCTAGATTAACGTCGTGGTCCTGCTGGTCGTGGCCGCAGATGGTGACGTTATCCAAATAGGGGAAGGTTGCCCGCAGCGCGTTCTGGTCAACCATTCGGTCCATCTCCCTTTGGAAGACCGAAACCCCGTTGGTGACGCTGAAGGGGACCCTAAGGAAGTGGTAGAGGCGGCCGTTTGCCTCGAAGGCAGTATACTGGCGGTCCTCATGGCGGATGGGCAGCTGGTGGTACGCTGACTTAAGGTCGATGGTGGAGAATACTTTGTATTGCGCAATCTGATTGACCATATCAGATATGCGAGGGAGGGGGTACGCGTCCAGCTGGGTGTACCGGTTTATGGTTTGGCTGTAGTCGATTACCATGCGGCGTTTTGCAGTGGTTTTGACTACAACCTGGGCTCGCCAGGGGCTAGTGCTACCTTCGATAATGCCCTCCTTCAAGAGCCGCTCCACCTCAGAGCTGATAAAAGCTCTGTCCCCGGCACTGTACCGCCTGCTTTTGGTAGCGATGGGTTTACAGTCGCGGGTGAGGTTAGCGAACAGGGGAGGGGGGGGGACTTTTAATGTGGAAAGGCTGCAGGTGGTTTGCAGCGGGCGATTTAAAAGTTGTTGGTTGCAGACTGTGAGTGGGGGGAGGGGTCCACCGTATGCTAGTGTGACACTCTTAAGGTGGCACTGAAAATCCAACCCTAGCAGGACGGCAGCGCAAAGATGGGGCAGGACTAGCAGTTTAAATTTTTGATATTCAGTGCCCCCTACTGACAGGGTCACCACACAGTAGCCGCTGATGTCCATTGACTGGGACTTGGACGCCATAGAAATGCGATGGTGCGTTGGCAGAATCGTGAGGGAGTGGCTACGTACCGTGTCGGGGTGGACGAAACTCTCTGTGCTCCCGCTGTCGATCAGGCAACTGGTGGCGCGGCCGTTTACCGCGATATCCATCATGGAGCTGGATAGATGGTGAGGGTGGCCTTGATCCAGCGTCACGGAGGCCAGTATGTGGCTTAGTGAGTCACTATAGTCATCCGCCGAGACGGTGGTCGGTTCCGGTGACGAAATGGCGGTTGAGTGCGTTGGATACGATGGCGGCGGATGCCATGCGGCCGGGGGTACACAAAATGGCGGATAAGATGGCTGCTCCCACGGCCCGCACGCTGCGCTGCTGGCTGGCTTCCCCTTGCAGGCGTTAGCGTAATGGCCTTTCTTCCCGCAGCCCGAGCAGGTAGCTGTCTTAGCTGGGCAGTGCGCTCTGGGATGTTTTAACTGGCCACAGAAATAGCATTTTTGGGCCTGGTTACTGGGCATCGAAGCAGTTCTTACCGGAGGCTGCTGTCTCGGTTGGGTCGCTGCAGCGGTTGGTGCCGGGGGCGGCGGTCCCGTGTCCCACGGTTTCGATTGCCATGTCTCGGCGCCGTTACGGGGGTATGCCTCGAGGTTTCGGTGGGCCTCCTCTAACGAGAGCGCAAGGGCAATGGCCGTCTTCAGGTCGGGTTCCTTGCTTTCTAGCAGTCTCTGCCGGGTGTGGTCTGACTGGAGGCCCCTGACGAAGGCATCACAGGCGAGTCCCTGCGCGTGCTCCACCGCCGTTACCGCTTTACAATTGCAGTCTCTGCAGAGTGCCAGTAGCGCCCGTGCAAATGCCCCTACCGATTCTCCCGGTTGCTGCCTGCGGGATCCCAAGAGGTGTCGGGCGTAAATTGTGTTCACTGGGCGCGTATATTGCCCTTTTAGTAGCTCGAGGGCCGCCACGTACGTATTAGAGTCCCGGATTAGCATATATACTTGATGGCTCACCTGGGCGGTCAAAATTTTCAGTTTGTGATCCTCCTCTGTAACCTGTGAGATTGCGAGGAAGGATTCAAAGCAGCTCAGCCAGTGTTCAAACTTGGCTGATGCACCCACATCTTGAGGGTCGAGGTCCAGGCGTGGTGGTCTGAGGGCTCTCAGCAATGTCTGCTGTATCCGTTGCTGTTGTTGCTCCTCAGGTGTCGCCATTTAACTTTTAGCTAATAAAATTGATACGCTTATCAATTACTTCATAAAAGGTGATGAGTCGAAGAAGAGATGAATAAGGCTTTTATTAGCTAAGAAGAGACCATGCTTCTTCGTGAGTGACTGAACAAGTCTGAACGAAACCCACACAGTGGTGGGTGGAGTCAGCTGAGGCATGCCTCCATACACAGCGCCACCCAGAGGTGGGAATATACAATACAGTGGTTTACCACACTCCCTCAGTACTGCACCTCCGACAGTGCGGCGCTCCCTCAGTACTGCCCATCAGACAGTGTGGCATTCCCTCAGGACTGCCCCTCCGACAGTGCAGCGCTCCCTCAGTACTGTTCCTCCGACAGTGCGGCGCTCCCTCGGTACTGCCCCACCGACAGTGCAGCGCTCCCTCAGTACTGCCCCTCCGACAGTGCGCCACTCCCTCAGTACTGCCCCTCTGACAGTGCAGTGCTCCCTCAGTGCTGCCCCTCCGACAGTGTGGCGCTCCCTCAGTACTGCCCCTCAGACAGTGTGGCGTTCCCTCAGTACTGCCCCTCCAACAGTGCAGCGCTCCCTCAGTACTGAATCTCCGACAGTGCGGCGCTCCCTCAGTACAGCCCCTCGGACAGTGCAGCGCTCCCTCAGTACTGCCCCTCTGACAGTACAGCGCACCCTCAGTACTGCCCCTCCGAAAGTACAGCGCTCCCTCAGTACTGCCCCTCCGACAGTGCAGCGCTCCCTCAGTACTGCCCCTCCGACAGTGCGGCACTCCCTCAGTACTGCCCCTCCGACAGTGCAGTGCTCCCTCAGTACTGCCCCTCCAACAGTGCGGCGCTACCTCAGTACTGCCTCTCCGACAGTGCAGTGCTCCCTCAGTACTGCCCCTCCAACAATACAGTGCTCCCTCAGTACTGCCCCTCCGACAGTGCAGCACTCCCTCAGTACTGACCTCCGACAGTGCAGCACTCCCTCAGTACTGCCCCTCCGACAGTGCAGCACTCCCTCAGTACAGACCCCCTGACAGTGCAGCACTCCCTCAGTACTGCCCCTCCGACAGCACAGCGCTCCCTCAGTACTGACCCCCCGACAGTACAGCTCTCCCTCTGTACTGCCCCTCCGACAGTACAGCTCTCCCTCAGCATTGCCTCTTCGACAGTGCAGCGCTCCCTCAGTACTGCCCCTCCGACAGTGCGGTGCTCCCTCAGTACTGCACCTCCGACAGTGCAGCGCTCCCTCAGTACTGCCCTTCCAACAGTGTGGCGCTCCCTCAGTGCTGCCCCTCAGACAGTGTGGCGTTCCCTCAGTACTGCCCCTCCAACAGTGCAGCGCTCCCTCAGTACTGATCCTCCGACAGTGCGGCGCTCCCTCAGTACAGCCCCTTCAACAGTGCAGCGCTCCCTCAGTACTGCCCCTCCGACAGTACAGCGCTTCCTCAGTACTGCCCCTCCGACGGTGCAGCATTCCCTCAGTACTGCCCCTCCGAAAGTACAGCGCTCCCTCAGTACTGCCACTCCGACAGTGCAGTGCTCCCTCAGTACTGCCCCTCCGACAGTGCGGCGCTACCTCAGTACTGCTCCTCAGACAGTGTGGCGTTCCCTCAGTATTGCCCCTCTGACAGTGCAGGGCTCCCTCAGTACTGATCCTCCGACAGTGCGGCACTCCCTCAGTACAGCCTCGCCGACAGTGCAGCGCTCCCTCAGTACTGACCCTCTGACAGTACAGTGCTCCCTCAGTGCTGCCTCTCCGACAGTGCAGCGCTCCCTCAGTACTGCCCCTCCGACAGTACAGCGCTCCCTCAGTACTGCCCCTTCGACAGTGTAGCGTTCCCTCAGTACTGCCCCTCCGACAGTGCAGCACTCCCTCAGTGCTGACCCTCCGACAGTGCAGCACTCCCTCAGCACTGACCCTCCGACAGTGCAGCACTCCCTCAGCACTGACCCTCCGAAAGTGCAGCGCTCCCTCAGTACTGACCCTCCGACAGTGCAGAGCTCCCTCAGTACTGCCCCTCCGACAGCGCAGTGCTCCCTCAGTACTGCCCCTCTGACAGTGCAGCTCTCCCTCAGTACTGCTCCTCCGACAGTACAGCTCTCCCTCAGTACTGCCCCTTTGACAGTACAGCTCCCCCTCAGTACTGACCCTCTGACAGTGTAGCACTCCCTCAGTATTGCCCATCCGACAGCACAGAGCTCCCTCAGTACTGCCCCTCCGACAGTGCAGCACTCCCTCAGTACTGACCCTCTGACAGTGCAGCACTCCCTCAGTACTGATTCTCCGACAGTGCAGCACTCCCTCAGTACTGACCCTCCGACAGTGCAGCGCTCCCTCAGTACTGCCCGTCCGACAGTGCAGTGCTCCCTCAGTACTGCCCCTCCGACAGTACAACTCTCCCTCAGTACTGCCCCTCCGACAGTGCAGTGCTCCCTCAGTACTGCCCCTCCGACAGTGCAGTGCTCCCTCAGTACTGACCCTCTGACAGTGCAGCACTCCCTCAGTACTGATTCTCCGACAGTGCAGCTCTCCCTCAGTACTGCCCCTCCGACAGTACAGCGCTCCCTCAGTACTGCCCCTCCGACAGTGCAGTGCTCCCTCAGTACTGCCCCTCCGACAGTGCAGTGCTCCCTCAGTACTGACCCTCTGACAGTGCAGCACTCCCTCAGTACTGATTCTCCGACAGTGCAGCTCTCCCTCAGTACTGCCCCTCCGACAGTACAGCGCTCCCTCAGTACTGCCCCTCCAACAGCACAGAGCTCCCTCAGTACTGCCCCTCCGACAGTGCAGCACTCCCTCAGTACTGATTCTCCGACAGTGCAGCACTCCCTCAGTACTGCCCCTCCAACAGTGCAGCTCTCCCTCAGTACTGCCCCTCCAACAATACAGTGCTCCCTCAGTACTGCCCCTCCGACAGTGCAGTGCTCCCTCAGTACTGCCCCTCCAACAGTGCAGCTCTCCCTCAGTACTGCCCCTCCGACAGTACAGCGCTACCTCAGTACTGCCCCTCCGACAGTGCAGTGCTCCCTCAGTACTGCCCCTCCGACAGTGCAGCTCTCCCTCAGTACTGCCCCTCCGACAGTACAGCTCTCCCTCAGTACTGCCCCTTCAACAGTGCAGTGGTCCCTCAGTACTGCCCCTCCGACAGTGCAGTGCTCCCTCAGTATTGCCCCTCCAACAGTGCAGCTCTCCCTCAGTACTGCCCCTCCGACAGTACAGCGCTCCCTCAGTACTGCCCCTCCGACAGTGCAGCACTCCCTCAGTACTGCCCCTCCGACAGTACAGCTCTCCCTCAGTACTGCCCCTTCCACAGTGCAGCGCTCCCTCAGTACTGCCCCTCCGACAGTGCAGTGCTCCCTCAGTATTGCCCCTCCAACAGTGCAGCTCTCCCTCAGTACTGCCCCTCCGACAGTACAGCGCTCCCTCAGTACTGCCCCTCCGGCAGTGCAGCGCTCCCTCAGTACTGCCCCTTCGACAGTGCAGCTCTCCCTCAGTACTGCCTCTCCGACAGTACAGCTCTCCCTCAGTACTGCCCCTTCGACAGTGCAGCGCTCCCTCAGTACTGCCCCTCTGAAAGTGCAGCGCTCCCTCAGTACTGCCCCTCCGACAGTACAGCACTCCCTCAGTACTGCCCCTCCGACAGTGCAGTGTTCCCTCAGTACTGCCCCTCCGACAGTGCGGCGTTCCCTCAGTACTGCCCCTCCGACAGTGCGGCGTTCCCTCAGTACTGCCCCTCCGACAGTGCAGCGCTCCCTCAGTACTGACCATCCGACAGTGCAGCACTCCCTCACTACTGCCCCTCCGACAGTGCGGCGTTCCCTCAGTACTGCCCCTCCAACAGTGCAGCGCTCCCTCAGTACTGCTCCTCCGACAGTACAGCGCTCCCTCAGTACTGCCCCTCCGACAGTGCAGCGTTTCCTCAGTACTGCCCCTCCGACAGTGCAGCTCTCCCTCAGTACTGCCCCTCCGACAGTACAGCTCTCCCTCAGTACTGCCCCTTCGACAGTGCAGCGCTCCCTCAGTACTGCCCCTCTGAAAGTGCAGCGCTCCCTCAGTACTGCCCCTCCGACAGTACAGCGCTCCCTCAGTACTGCCCCTCCGACAATGCAGCACTCCCTCAGTACTGCCCTTCCGACAGCACAGCGCTCCCTCAGTACTGCCCCTCCGACAGTGCAGCACTCCCTCAGTACTGCCCCTCCGACAGTCCAGCTCTCCCTTAGTACTGCCCCTCCGACAGTGCTGCGCTCCCTCAGTACTGCCCCTCAGACAGCGTGGCGTTCCCTCAGTACTGCCCCTCCAATAGTGCAGTGCTCCCTCAGTACTGATCCTCCGACAGTGCGGCGCTCCCTCAGTACAGCCCCTCTGACATTGCAGCGCTCCCTCAGTACTGCCCCTCCGACAGTGCGGCGTTCCCTCAGTACTGCCCCTCCGACAGTGCGGCGTTCCCTCAGTACTGCCCCTCCGACAGTGCGGCGTTCCCTCAGTACTGCCCCTCCGACAGTGCAGCGCTCCCTCAGTACTGACCCTCCGACAGTGCAGCACTCCCTCAGTACTGCCCCTCCGACAGTGCGGCGTTCCCTCAGTACTGCCCCTCCGACAGTGCAGCGCTCCCTCAGTACTGCCCCTCCGACAGTGCAGCACTCCCTCAGTACTGCCCCTCCGACAGTGCAGCACTCCCTCAGTACTGCCCCTCCGACAGTGCAGCGCTCCCTCAGTACTGCCCCTCCGACAGTGCAGCGCTCCCTCAGTACTGCCCCTCCGACAGTGCAGCACTCCCTCAGTACTGCCCCTCCGACAGTGCAGCGCTCCCTCAGTACTGCCCCTCCGACAGTGCAGCGCTCCCTCAGTACTGCCCCTCCGACAGTGCAGCGCTCCCTCAGTACTGCCCCTCCGACAGTGCAGCGCTCCCTCAGTACTGCCCCTCTGACAGTGCAGCACTCCCTCAGTACTGCACTGGAGTGTCAGCCTAGATTTTTTGCTCAAGTACCTGGAGTGGGGCTTGAACCCATGACCTTCTGACTCAGGTGAGAGAGCTACCAACTGACCAATGGTTAAGTTAAGTTAAGTCTTAATATTTCAATCTCTCCACCATTGGTGGCCGTGCCTTCTGTTGCCTCGGCCCTAAGCTTTGGAATTCCCTCCCTAAACCTCTCTCCCTCTCTGCCTCTCTCTCTAAGACGCTCCTTAAAGCCTCCCTCTTTGACGAAGCAGTGATTCCTGTCGCGGGTTTGCCGCGCGTGCAAGCCCCCGATGTGCGCTCACCCTGCGCGCCGACATCTGAAACCTGGCCCGTAGTGGATTTCCTGTCAGTGGCCCGGTTCTGATCTCGGCGCGCTGTGCTAACCTGGCCCAGCGGCGTAGTTAGTGCGATGTGCCGGCTGGGATCAGGTGAGCACTGCTCAGCCAATCAGGGGAGGGGAAACTTCATTCATAAGTTTGATAGTAAAGACTGTCAAACTCATGAAAAGTACTGCACCCCAAAACACTACTTAAACTTTAAATAAAATTTTAAAAAGCATCCCAATAATTAAATTAACTATGAATAACTTTAAAAAACTATTTTAAACAATTAATCAAATTTTTGAAAAAAATAAATTTTTATAAAATCGTGGCTGAAACTAAACTTACCTTACTGTAAATTCTTTAAAAATAACAAACCTGTGGAAAAAAAAATTCTAAATTGTACTAAAAGCCCACTTACCTGTAAAACTAAGTACTTACGTCTGGTTTTTCCACGCGTAAAAACTGGAGGCCTTTACACTCGGGCAACTCTGAAAAAAAAAAGGAATTTCACTGCGCACAGCGCTGCCTGTGCAGTCGCACGCGCTGTGCCTCTGAACCCCTTCGCTCAGAGGACTGGAAATGCCGGTTTTCCCCGCATGCGCTGTGCATGCTGAACACGGGCATTTCCTCCGGCCAGACGCGTGAGTACCCCGACCGTACTCGCGCGTTCAGAGAGGAATTACTGGGCCAATAAGTGGTTCGGTGTCAAATTTTGCCTGATAATGCTCCTGTGAAGTGCCTTGCGACGTTTTACTATGTTAGAGGCACTGGATAAATACAAGTTGCATTTGCTAAGTTTCAGTAATGTCTGCAGTCCTAGTTATCTGTAACCTGCAGTAATGGTGCTGCGCTCACATAGCATAAGAACATAAGAAGTAGGAGCAGGACTAGGCCATACGGCCCCTCGGGCCTGCTCCGCCACTCAATAGGACCATGGCTGATCCGAACCTAGACTCACGTCCACTTCCCTGCCCTCTCCCCGTAACCCCTAATTCCCTTATCAGCTAGGGAACTGTCTACCTCCGTTTTAAATTTATTTAATGTCACAGCTTCCACAGCTCTCTGAGGTAGCAAATTCCATAGATTTACTACCCTCTGAGTGAAGAAGTTTCTCCTCATCTCAGTTTTGAAAGGGCAGCCCCTTATTCTAAGATTATGCCCCCTAGTTCTAGTCTCACCCATCAGTGGAAACATCCTCACCGCATCCACCCAATCAAGCCCCCTCACAATCTTATATGTTTCGATAAGATCGCCTCTCATTCTTCTGAACTCCAATGAGTAGAGTCCCAACCTACTCAACCTTTCCTCATACGTCAACCCCCTCATCTCCGGAATCAACCGAGTGAACCTTCTCTGAACCGCCTCGAGAGCAAGTATATCTTTTCTTAAATATGGAAACCAAAACTGCACGCAGTATTCCAGGTGTGGCCTCACCAGTACCCTGTATAACTGCAGCAAGACTTCCCTGTTTTTATACTCCATCCCCCTCGCAATAAAAGCCAAGATTCCATTGGCCTTCCTGATCACCTGCTGTACCTGCATACTAACCTTCTGTGTTTCATGCACCAGGACCCCCAGATCCCTTTGTACTGTAGCACTTTGCAGTTTCTCTCCATTTAGATAATAACTTGCTCTTTGATTTTTTCTGCCAAAGTGCATAACCTCACACTTACCAATATTATATTCCATCTGCCAAATCTCTGCCCACTCACTTAGCCTGTCTATGTCCTTTTGCAGGTTTTTTATGTCCTCCTCACTCACTGCTTTCCCTCCCATCTTTGTATCGTCGGCAAACTTGGATACGTTGCACTCGGTCCCTTCCTCCAAATCGTTAAATCTCAATATCCAACTCCTGTGTGAAAACTGAGGGAAAGCCTTTATTTTATATCCCCGACATTCCCTCTGTTTCATAAGAACATAAGAACATAAGAAATAGGAGCAGGATCAGGCTACACGGCCCCTGGGCCCGCTCCGCTACCCACAGGGCCATGACCGATCCGAACCTAGTCTCATGTCCAAATTCCTGCCCGCTCCCCGTAACCCTTAATTCCCTTTACTTCTAGGAAACTGTCTATTTCTGTTTTAAATTTATGTAATGATGTAGCTTCTACAGCTTTTTGGGGCAGCATATTCCATGGACCTACCACCCTCTGAGTGAAGTAGTTCCTCCTCATCTCAGTTTTGAAAGAGCAGCCCCTTATTCTAAGACTATGCCCCCTAGTTCTAGTTTCACCCATCATCGGGAACATCTTCCCCGCATTCACCCGATCCAACTCCTTCACAATCTTATATGTTTCAATAAGATCGCCTCTCATTCTTCTGAACTCCAACGAGTAGCGTCCCAATCTACTCAACCTCTCCTCATATGTCCATCCCCTCATCCCTGGGATTAACCGAGTGAACCTTCTTTGTACTGACTCGAGAGCAAGTATGTCCTTTCTTAAGTATGGACACCAAAACTGTACGCAGTATTCCAGGTGCGTCTCACCAATACCTTGTACAACTGAAGCAATACCTCCCTATTTTTATATTCTATCCCCCTAGCAATGAAAGCCAACATTCCATTGGCCTTCTTAATCACTTGCTGCACCTGCATACTAACCTTTTGAGTTTCGTGCACCAGGACCCCCAGATCCCTTTGTACTTCAGTACTTTCCAGTTTCTTGCCATTAAGATAATAACTTGCTCTACGATTTTTCCTGCCAAAGTGCATAACCTCACACTTTCCAGTATTGTATTCCATCCGCCAAATCTCTGCCCATTTACTTAGCCTGTCGATGTCCCCTTGCAGGTTTTTTATGTCCTCCTCACTCACTACTTTCCCTCCCATCTTAGTATCATCTGCAAACTTTGATATGTTACACTCGGTCCCCTCCTCCAAATCGTTAATATAGATTGTAAAGAGTTGGGGACCCAGCACTGACCCCTGCGGAACACCACTAGTTACTGATTGCCAGTCTGAGAATGAACCATTTATCCCAACTCTCTGCCTTCTGTTAGATAGCCAATCCTCTATCCATGCCAGAATATTACCCCCATCCCGTGATTTTTTATCTTAAGCAATAATCTTTTGTGTGGCACCTTGTCAAATGCCTTTTGGAAGTCTAAATACACTACGTCCACTGGTTCCCCTTTATCCACCCTATACATTACTTCCTCAAAGAACTCCAGCAAATTTGTCAAACATGACTTCCCCTTCATAAAACCATGCTGACTTTGTCCTATTAAATTATGATTATCCAAATGTCCTGTTACTGTTTCCTTAATAATGGACTCCAAAATTTTACCTACCACAGATGTTAGGCTAACCGGTCTATAGCTTCCAGCCTTCTGTCTACTGCCCTTTTTAAATAAGGGTGTTACATTAGCAGTTTTCCAGTCTGCCGGGACCTTTGCCGAGTCCAGGGAGTTTTGGAAAGTTATTACCAATGCATCCACAATCCCTACCGCCACTTCCCTCAAGACCCTAGGATGTAAGCCATCAGGTCCAGGGGATTTATCTGCCTTGAGTCCCATTATTTTACTGAGTACCACTTCCTTAGTGATTTTAATCGTATTTAGCTCCTCCCCCCCTAGAGCCCCCTGTTTGTCCAGTGTTGGGATATTGTTAGTGTCCTCTACTGTAAAGACTGATGTAAAATATTCATTCAGTGTTTTTGCCATCTCCATATTTCCCACCTCCTTCATATCCCGGTGGCCCAGCCTTACCCTGACTATCCACTTACTACTAATGTGAATATAGAAAGCCTTTTTATTCTCCTTTCTGTATTTTGCTAATTTTCTCTCATGGTTCTTATTTTTAATACCACCTTTTGTAGTTTTTTCTAGAAGAGTTGCTGTTTGTGGGATCCTGCTATGCACTATTTGGCTTCCGTGTTTCCCATTGGAGCCCCTCCCTCTGGGTCTCTAACAGACAGACATCGGTGTGTGTTCATAGAATCTCACAGCACAGAAGGAGGCCATTTGGCCCATCGTGCCTGTTCTAGCTCTTTGAAAACAGTCCAATTTGTCCCACTCCCCCGCTCTTCCCCCAGAGCCCTGCAAATTCCTCCCCTGCAAGTATTTCTCCAATTCCCTTTTGAAAGTTACTATTGAATCTGCTTCCACCGTCCTTTCAGGCAGCGCGTTCCAGATCATAGAAACATAGAAGATAGGAGCAGGAGTAGGCCATTCGGCCCCTCGAGCCTGCTCTGCTATTCAATGAGATCCTGGCTGATCATCCAAATTCAGTGCCCTGTCCCTGCCTTCTCCCCATATCCCTTGATCCCTTTAGCCTTAAGAAATATATCCAACTCCTTCTTGAATATATTTAATGAATTGGCCTCAACTGCCTTTTGTGGTAGAGAATTCCACAGGTTTACCACTCTCTGGGTGAAGAAATTCCTCCTCATCTCTGTCCTAAATGGCTTACCCCTTATCTTTAGTGTGGAGATGCCGGAGTTGGACTGGGGTGGACAAATGTAAGAAGTCACACAACAGCAGGTTATAGTCCAACAGTTTTATTTGAAATCACAAGCTTTCGGAGCGCTGCTCCTTCGTCAGGTGAAGTGGAGAATTGCATAAAGACACAGCTTATATAGTCAGAGAATAATGTCAGATGTTTACAGGTAATCTTTCCAACTGCTATTTATCACACCTCGGCAGAGAGATAATCACAGCAATCAAAGGTGTGAATGGTGTCCAAACAGGTCAGTCAGGAAAACATTACATCAAAGAACAATGAGGTGGGGTCACAAGAATCTGACATTATTCTCTAACTATATAAGCTGTGTCTTTATGCATTTCTCCACTTCACCTGACGAAGGGGCTGCGCTCCGAAAGCTTGTGATTTCAAATAAAGCTGTTGGACTATAACCTGGTGTTGTGTGACTTCTTACCCCTTATCCTTAGACTGTGACCCCTGGTTCTGGACTCCCCGGCCATCGGGAACATCCTTCCTGCATCTAGTCTGTCTAGTCCTGTTAGAATTTTATAAGTTTCAATGAGATCCCCTCTCATTCTTCTAAACTCCAGTGAGTATAAGCCCAATCGACCCAATCTCTCCTCATACATCATTCCTGCCACCCCAGGTATCAGCCTGGTGAATCTTCACTGCACTCCCTCCATGGCAAGAACATCCTTCCTCAGATAAGGCGACCAAAACTGCACACAATACTCAAGGTGTGGTCTCACCAAGGCCCTGTACAACTGCAGCAAGACATCCTTGCTCCTGTACTCGAATCCTCTCGCTATGAAGGCCAACATACCATTTGCCTTCTTAACCGCCTGCTGCACCTGCATGCTTACCTTCAGCGACTGGTGCACAAGGATACCCAGGTCTCGTTGCATTTCCCCTTCTCCCAATCTATTGCCGTTCAGATAATAATCTGCCTTCCTGTTTTTGCCACCACAGTGGATAACCTCACATTTATCCACGTTATATTGCATCTGCCATGTTTCTGCCCAATCACCCAACCTGTCCAAATCATCCTGGAGTTTCTCGGCATCCTCCTCACAGCACACACGCCCACCCAGCTTTGTGTCGTCTGCAAACTTGGAGATATTACATCTAGTTCCCTTGTCTAGATCATTAATATATATTGTGAATAGCTGGGGTCCTAGGACCGATCCCCGCGGTACCCCACTAGTCACTGCCTGCCACTCGGAAAAAGATCACAACCACTCGCTGCGTAAAAACATTCTCTTCCTGTCGCCTTTGGTTCTTCTGCCAATCACCTTAAATCTGTGTCCTTTGACTCTCGACCCTTCCGCCAATGGGAACAGTTTCTCTCTGTCCAGACCCCTCATGATTTTGAACACCTCTATCAAATCTCCTCTCAATCTTCTCTGCTCCAAGGAGAACAACCCCAGCTTCTCCAGTCTATCCATGTAACTGAAGTCCCTCATCCCTGGAACCATTCTAGTAAATCTCCTCTGCACCGTCTCTAAGGCCTTCACATCCTTCCTAAAGTGCGGTGCCCAGAATTGGGGTCTAACCAGTGATTTATAAAGGTTTGTTTTGCCTATTTTCCAGGTGCGGGGGGGAGGGGGGAGGGTGCGGAGGGAAGGGGGGTGGGGAGGGAGAGGGGGGGAAGGGGTGGGGAGGGAGAGGGGGGAGGGTGGGGAGGGGAGGGGGACTGGAGAGCGTGCGGGGTTTGGGGGGTGGGGAGGGTGCGGGGAGGGAGGGGGGAGGATGGGGAGGGGAGGGGGTGGGGAGAGAGAGGGGGGGAGGGGGTGGGGAGAGAGAGGGGGGGAGGGGGTGGGGTGGGAGAGGGGGGAGGGTGGGGAGGGTGTGGGGGGGAGGGGGACTGGAGAGGGTGCGGGGGTGGGGAGGGTGTGGGGAGGGAGGGGGGAGGGTGGGGAGGGTGCGGGGGGAGGGTGCTGGGGGAGGGCGAGGGCGCAGGGGGAGGGGTGTGGGGGGGAGGGGGAGGGTGTGGGGGGAGAGGTGTGGGGCGGGGAGGGGGGAGGGTGCGGGGGGGGGAGGGTGGAGAGGGGGGAGGGTTTTGGGGGGAGGGGTTGAAGCATTTCCAGTTCAGCAGTGGGACATTCTGGGCTCAATCTGTGCAGGTGTTACTCCCACTGCTAAATTTGTGGGGCCTTTTATTTTAGGCGTCCCGGGCAGGCGTTTAAAACAGGCGTTAGGCCCCTGGGCTCTCTGAAGTCGGGGCCTCAGGCCTGTTGAAGGCCTCTTGCTGAAATGAGTCACCGATGACGGGAGCAGGTGTTGGGCCTTTCCCGCCCAGGATTCCTCAGTGGCCTCCAATTCGAGGGCGGATTCATTATTTATTTTGAACCATTCTGGTGGTGCCAGGAGGTGCAGGAATGCTCAGGAGTCGCAGTTCCCTCCCCCCAGACCTCCCTCCACCCCCACCCCCTCAGTAGCCCACTCCAATCCCTCTCTCACCAGCGAGGCAGGAGGCCAGACACCGATCTCTTCACTCAGGGCGAGCTGCCTGTGGAGGAGCGACCAGCCCCGGCAGCTGATCAGACCCAACCACTGGTTCCCATCGATTCTCCGGGGCCCTTGGTTCGAGCGTGAGCTGGCCTCGGAGTGCCGAGTCTGGGTCCAAAAACAGGCCCCCAACTGTGATAAATCCATGTAGTGGAACAAGAACTCGAAGAGGCGATATCTTAGAATTAGCACGAGTACTTTGTTAACAACTGTGTTGCAAACAAAACAGGCCTGCATCCTGGCATTCCACCTTTGCTGACCTTGACAGGAAGCAACCCCCTGACCTTAACTAGTGGCAGCACTGGCTACAGCACCACCTGGTGGATAACCTTAATCATAACATCCCAGATTATACCAACCAAAACCCAATGGAAATGACAATTGGGAGAGATAAATAACGGGCGACTGATCTGATATCGGCCAAAGTGAAAATGACCCCTAACTCTGCTAATGAAGCTGCTCCCTCGTGGACTCTCGCTCTCCCGGCCTGCCCTCCAACTGTGGTTAAGACGTTGCTGAGAAAGAGATGACAAATAAGGCAATGTATGAAAAAGAGGTCGGCTTCTTGAGCCTGAATCCCTTTTGTTATTCCATACGTGGTTAGTGCCAGATTCATGTTAATAGTCGTACTGAAATCACTCGTGGATGGGTACAAATAGTAATCAGATAGGCTAATGGAATGTTGGCCTTTACCTCGAGGGGGCTGGAATACAGAGGGGAGAACGTTATGTTCCAGCTGTACCGAGCTCTGGTCAGACCCGGTCTGGACACCACGTCCAGTTTCTGGGCCCCGCACCTCAGGAAGGGTATATCAGCCTTGGAGGGGGGGCAGCGCAGATTCACCAGAATGATCCCAGGGCTCAAAGGGTTAAATTACGAGGACAGGTTGCACAGACTGGGCTTGTGTTCCCGTGAGTTTAGAAGATTAAGGGGTGATCTAATCGAGGTGTTTAAGATGATTAAAGGATTCGATTGGGTAGAGAGAGAGAAACTATTTCCTCTGGTGGGGGGAGTCCAGAACAAGGGGGCAGAACCTTAAAATTAGAGCCAGGCCGTTCAGGGGTGATGTCAGGAAGCACTTCTTCACACAAAGGGTGGTGGAAATCTGGAACTCTCGCCCCCCAAAAAAAGCTGTTGAGGCTGGGGGTCAATCAAAAATTTAGAAACTGAGATCGATAGATTTTTGGGGGTATGGTATATTAAGGGTATTAAGGTATATGGAACCAAGGTGGGTAAATAGAGTTGAGGTGCAGATCAGCCGTGATCTAATTGAACAGAGGAACAAGCTAGAGGTGCTGATCAGCTGAAAGGGTGGTGGAAATCTGGAACTCTCTCACACAAAAAGCTGTTGGGGCTGGAAAATTTCAAAACTGAGATTGATAGTTAACTCTGTTTTTCTCTCCATGGATGCTACCTGACCTGCTGAGTGCTTCCAACATTTTCTGTTGTTATTTCAGATTTCCAGCGTCTGCAGTATTTTGCTGTTGTAACGATAGATTTTTGTTGGGTAAGGGTATTAAGGGATACGGCACCAAGGCAGGTAGATGGAGTCAAGACACAGATCAGCCATGATCTCATTGAACGGCGGAACAGACTCAAGGGCCTGAATGGCCTCCTCCTGTTCCTAATGTTGTAAAGGAATGAGCCATACCTATTCAGAAAAATACACCATCCTATAAACAGAATTCTGACTTTATTAAAACATGACAAACTAGGTTTAAAAATCAAAAAACCTCAACGACACAAAGCTGTAAATACAGGCTTTTGAGATAAGATGAGTTGTTAACACAAAGCTGTAAACAGAATACAGGCTTTTGAAATGGGAATTGGTTGTTGACACTGAAACAATGGCCCTATTGAAGCAAAGGGTTGGTGCTTCCAGAAAGTCTGAGCTTTGGGAAGAACACAATACTATAACCCAGTTAAATTGTTTTAAACCAACATAGAAACATAGAAGATAGGAGCAGGAGTAGGCCATTCAGCCCCTCGAGCCTGCTCTACCATTTAATGAGATCATGGCTGATCATCCAAATTCAGTACCCTGTCCCTGCTCGGACACCTAATGTTAAGGTGTCATAAACCAACACTACGGGAAACAGAAACACAATGAACCATATGCCTTCATAAATATGACATCAAATGAAAGATAGGAGACATAATTCTTAATACAACCAATTGAGATGGCTAGGAAAACAATCATGTATTCGGTTGAAGTGTTTTTAATTTACATGTTGTAAAAGATACAAACAGAAGACTTTGTAAATATGACTCTAATAGATGCACCAAGCAATCACGTGGTTTTTGTATTGAACTTGGAACACATAGGAGATGCGAAGTCTGCTTACAACCAGCTAAGGTGATTTAAGAATTGAATAGATGTCCTTCGTAAAAATGGCATCAAACCATTATAACCATTTTTTATGATAAGTTTTGAACACCTACACAGCAGACAGAATTCTGCAAGCTAACAGTTGAATTGACTGTAAGAATAGAAAGAAGTCAACAGAAAGATGACTAGAGATAATTAGCTTACATCAGCAGAAAACTTCAAAGGATATACCACTGAAAAAAGGTATAAAATATAGAACTTTCAAATAGGAAGTCAGATGTCGCTGAAAGGGGCAAGGCAATTCTCAATCTTCAGAGGCAGGCTCTGTAAGTTTTAAACTCTTTGAGTCTCGGGGATCAAAAGGGTACTTTTATTTGATTTTGGTGGATATCCTGGATTAGAAATAAGTAAGAAATGTAAAAATGTAACGAAGTTAAGATTTGAGAATAAAGATGTCTGAGAATAAGAATTGTAAGATATTTGTATTTTGGACTGTTAATGTTGTGACTGAATCACCAGCTGTTAACTGCATGTCGGTTCTTTAATAAATCTATATATTTTTTGAATTGTCTCACATAGTACTTCTGTATCAAACTCACAAACTCAATCTCTGTACACTCTTTGGTGAGGAGTTGCAGAATTCTGGGGGAGTATTCCGGACCCTCATAATATCGGGAAGGTTACAGTCTAGTTAAATTTATTAGAAGTGCTATCTGGAGGACGGTAACATTTTCAAGTCATTCCTTTCCTTTAGGAAGAGATAGTCTGGACCTTTAGACCCAATTAAGCGTCTTATAGGATTCGGCTATCTCTAACTTTAGTTGAAGGTGAACGTCTGGGAAATACGCCTGATCCGGGGTAGCCTGAATGGTGCTAGGACTAGTAATAATCCCTTCAATGTAACAGCCTCGAGGGGCTGAATGGCCTTCTCCTGTTCCTAATGTAACAGGCTCGAGGGGCTGAATGGCCTCCTCCTGTTTCTAATGTAACAGGCTCGAGGGGCTGAATGGCCCCCTCCTGTTCCTGTGTAACAGGCTTGAGGGCTGAATGGCCTCCTCCTGTTCCTGTGTAACAGACTCGAGGAGCTGAATGGCCTCCTCCTGTTCCTGTGTAACAGACTCGAGGGGCTGAATGACCTCCTCCTGTTCCTGTGTAACAGACTCGAGGGGCTGAACAGCCTCCTCCTGTTCCTGTGTAACAGGCTTGTGGGGCTGAACGGCCCCCTCCTGTTCCTGTGTAACATCTCAAGGGGCTGAATGGCCTCCTCCTGTTCCTAATGTAACAGGCTCAAGGGGCTGAATGGCCTCCTCCTGTACCTAATGTAACAGGCTCGAGGGGCTGAATGGCCTCCTCCTGTTCCTAATGTAACAGGCTCGAGGGGCTGAATGGCCTCCTCCTGCTCCTGTGTAACAGACTCAAGGGGCTGAATGGCCACCTCCTGCTCCTGTGTAACAGACTCGAGGGGCTGAATGGCCTCCTCCTGTTACTAATGTAACAGGCTCGAGGGGCTGAATGGCCCCCTCCTGTTCCTGTGTAGCAGTCTTGAGGGCTGAACGGCCTCCTCCTGTTCCTGTGTAACAGACTCGAGGGGCTGAACAGCCTCCTCCTGTTCCTGTGTAACAGGCTTGTGGGGCTGAATGGCCCCCTCCTGTTCCTGTGTAACAAGCTTGAGGGCTGAATTGCCTCCTCCTGTTCCTGTGTAACATCTCAAGGGGCTGAATGGCCTCCTCCTGTTCCTGTGTAACAGGCTTGAGGGGCTGAACGGCCCCCTCCTGTTCCTGTGTAACAGGCTCGAGGGGCTGAATGGCCTCCTCCTGTTTTTGAGTTCCCAGTGGTTGCCATGGTTGTGCCACACCAGTGTTCTACCACTTGGGGGCGAGTGTGCACCTTGCACACTGAGCAGTGCCGGGGCAAACACACAGACCACAATCAGGCCCATGTTGCACAAACATCGGTTGCACCATAACCCTGGCGGTATTCCGGTCACACACAGACTGACGTGAGTTGGGGGGCGTGGCTAGTTTCAGGAAACTAGCCCCTTAGGGAAATGCCGCAGCTGAATTTCTTCTCAATTTTGCCCCGCACTCTGGGACAATAACCATCGAAGCCCCTCCCTCGGAGTACTCCATCTGATATATTAACTCTCTAAGCTGGCACACTGACTCCAAGAACACAGACAACCCCCATCCCTTCCCCACCCCTCCCCCAGACACTGACTCTCACTGGGGTACAGTTCCACAGACACTGACTCCCACTGGGGTACAGTTCCACAGACACTGACTCCCACTGGGGTACAGTTCCACAGACACTGACTCTCACTGGGGTGCAGTTCCACAGACACTGACTCTCACTGGGGTACAGTTCCACAGACACTGACTCTCACTGGGGTACAGTTCCACAGACACTGACTCTCACTGGGGTACAGTTCCATAGACACTGACTCTCACTGGGGTACAGTTCCACAGACACTGACTCTCACTGGGGTACAGTTCCACAGACAATGACTCTCACTGGGGTACAGTTCCACGGGCACTGACTCTCACTGGGGTACAGTTCCACAGACACTAACTCTCACTGGGGTACGGGTCCCATAGACACTGACTCTCACTGGGGTACGGGTTCCACACACACTGACTCTCACTGGGGTACAGTTCCACAGACACTGACTCTCACTGGGGTACGGGTTCCACAGACACTGACTCTCACTGGGGTATGGGTCCCACGGACACTGACTCTCACTAGGGCACAGGTTCCACACACACTGACTCTCACTGGGGTACAGTTCCACAGACACTGACTCTCACTGGGGTACAGTTGCACAGACACTGACTCTCACTGGGGTACAGTTGCAAAGACACTGACTCTCACTGGGGTACAGGTTCCACAGACACTGACTCTCACTGGGGTACGGGTTCCACACGCACTGACTCTCACTGGAGTACGGGTTCCACAGACACTGACTCTCACTGGGGTACAGTTCCACAGACACTGACTCTCACTGGGGTACAGTTGCACAGACACTGACTCTCACTGGGGTACAGCTGCAAAGACACTGACTCTCACTGGGGTACGGGTTCCACAGACACTGACTCTCACTGGAGTACGGGTTCCACAGACACTGACTCTCACTGGGGTACAGTTCCACAGACACTGACTCTCACTGGGGTACAGTTCCACAGACACTGACTCTCACTGGGGTACAATTCCAGAGACACTGACTCTCACTGGGGTACGGGTCCCACAGACACTGACTCTCACTGGGGTACGGGTCCCACGGACACTGACTCTCACTAGGGCACGGGTTCCACACACACTGACTCTCACTGGGGTACAGTTCCACAGACACTGACTCTCACTGGGGTACAGTTGCACAGACACTGACTCTCACTGGGGTACAGTTGCAAAGACACTGACTCTCACTGGGGTACAGGTTCCACAGACACTGACTCTCACTGGGGTACGGGTTCCACACGCACTGACTCTCACTGGAGTACGGGTTCCACAGACACTGACTCTCACTGGGGTACAGTTCCACAGACACTGACTCTCACTGGCGTACAGCTGCAAAGACACTGACTCTCACTGGGGTACGGGTTCCACAGACACTGACTCTCACTGGGGTACAGTTCCACAGACACTGACTCTCACTGGGGTACAGTTCCACAGACACTGACTCTCACTAGGGTATAATTCCAGAGACACTGACTCTCACTGGGGTACGGGTCCCACAGACACTGACTCTCACTAGGGTACGGGTTCCACACACACTGCCTTTCACTGGGGTACAGGTTCCACAGACACTGACTCTCACTGGGGTACGGGTTCCACAGACACTGACTCTCACTGGGGTACAGGTTCCACAGACACTGGCTCTCACTAGGGTACGGGTTCCACAGACACTGACTCTCACTGGGATACAGTTCCACAGACACTGACTCTCACTGGGGTACGGGTTCCACACACACTGACTCTCACTGGGGTACGGGTTCCACAGACACCGACTCTCACTGGAGTACGGCTTCCACAGACACTATCTCTCACTGGGGTATGGGTTCCACAGACACTGACGCACACTAGGGTACAGGTCCCACAGTCACTGACTCTCACTAGGGTACAGGTCCCACAGACACTGTCTCTCATTGGGGTACGGGTTCCACAGACACTGACTCTCACTGGGGTACGGGTTCCACAGACACTGACTCTCACTGGGGTACGGGTTCCACAGACACTGACTCTCACTGGGGTACGGGTTCCACAGACACTGACTCTCACTGGAGTACGGGTTCCACAGACACGGACTCTCACTGGGGTACAGTTCCACAGACACGGTCTCTCACTGGGGTACAGTTCCACAGACACGGACTCTCACTGGGGTACAGTTCCACAGACACAGATTCTCACTGGGGTACGGGTTCCACAGACACTGACTCTCACTGGAGTACGGGTTCCACAGACACTGACTCTCACTGGAGTACGGGTTCCACAGACACGGACTCTCACTGGGGTACAGTTCCACAGACACGGATTCTCACTGGGTTACGGGTTCCACCGACACTGACTGGGGTGCAATGGCTCTGGTCTGTTCGATCTACCTGCCACTCTTAATCTTCCCCTCCAGCTGATGAGCCGGCATCTCCGAACCAGACCCAGTCTGAGGGTAAAATATCGGCAATGGAATAATAGGAACGTAGATTTCGGATATCCGTGGGGTTCTTTTTGTCTTTTCACTGGCGTTGATCTTGGAGTGATCGGAATGCTGTGGAGCACTGATCTGGACTCTGTCGGGTCCCCACCCTGACAGGAGAGGTTTTCAACAACAGCAACTTGCATTTATATAGCGCCTTTAACTTAGTAAAATGTCCCAAGGTGCTACACAGGAGCGATTATCAAACAAAATTTGACACCGAGCCACATAAGGAGATATTAGGACAGGTGACCAAAAGCTTGGTCAAAGAGGTTGGTTTTAAGGAGCATCTTAGAGGAGAGAGAGGCGGAGAGGTTTAGGGAGGGAATTCCAGAGCTCGGGGCCCAGACAGCTGAAGGCACGGCCGCCAATGGTGGAGCGATTAAAATCGGGGAAGCGCAAGAGGCCAATATTGGAAGAGCGCAGAGATCTCGGGGGGGTTGTGGGGCTGGAGGGGGTTATAGAGACAGGGAGGGCCGAGGCCATGGAGGGATTTGAAAACAAGGATGAGAATTTTAAAGTCCAGGTGTTGCCGGACTGGGAGCCAATGTAGGTCAGCGAGCACGGGGGGGGCGGGGTGATAGGCGAACGGGACTCAGTACGAGTTAGGACACGGGCAGCCGAGTTTTGGATGACCTCAAGTTTATGTAGGGTAGAATGTGGGAGGCCAGCCAGGAGTGTGTTGGAATAGTCGAGTCTGGAGGTAACAAAGGCATGGGTGAGGGTTTCCGCAGCGGATGAGCTGAGGCAGGGGCGGAGACGGGCGATGTTACTGAGGTGGAAGTAGGCGGTCTTAGTTATGCTGCGGATATGTGGTCGGAAGTTCAGCTCAGGGTCAAATAGGACACCAAAGTTAGGAAAGGGCGACTCCCCACCCTGACTGGAGGGGCCGCACCCTCAGCATCGAACCCACTGCAAATCCCACCAATTCCTTTCTTTGAAACCACTTTTGCCCCAAATGGCGGGCTGGAGCTGAGGCAGGGAGCTCTGTGCCTTTAAGGAGCGAGTCTCCCCAGAGGTCATGGCACATGTATGGCTCTTGCTCGCTCTCTCTCTCGTCTTATTTGGAAGAAAAATGACTTTAGTGAGCAGCAGAACGGCAGGAAATGAGTAAGAGGGGGTGAGAATCAACTGCGAGTGGAGAAAGAGGAAGGGACTGAACGACTGACGAGAGACAAACAAGTGATCAGAACCAGACGGGCACAGGTCGGTCTGTGGCCCCCCGCCGCCAGCCCCTCTTACAGGGGCTCCCGTGAATCGGGATTCCGATCGTGGGCTCGCCGATAGTGCCTGAGGTTTGGAGCGCGGGGCTGGCCGGAGGTGAGCGACTCTGGTTCCTGTCTGTCTCTCCCCCTCGCAGAGACCGGCAGCGCTTTGGGTTTGAGTTCCTCCTCAGGCTCCCACAGACTCGCTTTTATTTTCTCTGTGTTGTTTTCTTGTGTCTCTCCCCCCCGCTGAGAGTTTTAAAGGAAAGTCTGAGTCGCCACTCAGTGAGAGCTGTCACTCAACCATGAGGTTCGAGCGTGTGACGGAGGGGGGGGGGAGATTTAAGGTGGGCCGCAGAGAGGAAGGGTTTTGAAGGTGGTCTCGGGCTGAGCCTTGTTTAAAGGAGCAGTTTTAGGAGAAATAACAACAGGAAATGCTGGAAAAACTCAGCAGGCCCGGCAACATCCGTGGAGAGAAAATAGAGTCAACGTTTCGGGTCAAAACCCTTTCTCAAAAGCAGTTTGAGGAGAATTTGAATGAGAGGTCCTGGCAGGATAGAAATGAACAGGCGACAGGAACGCTTGGGATTAGTTGCTGTGTGTGGTGTGTGCTCGCTTGTTTGTACATGAGCGGATGAGTGTGCGTGTGTTGTGTGTGTGTGGGGACTGTGTAACACAACAACTACTTGTATTTATACAGCACCTTTAACGTCCCAAGGCGCTGCACGGGAGGATTATAAAACAAACATTGGACACCGAGCCACATAAAGAGATATTAGGACAGGTGACCAAAAGCTTGGTCAAAGAGGGAGGTTTTAAGGAGCATCTTAAAGGAGGACAGAGAGGTGGAGAGGTTTAGAAACATAGAAACATAGAAGATAGGAGCAGGAGTAGGCCATTCGGCCCCTCAAGCCTGCTCCGCCATTCAATGCGATCATGGCTGATCATCCAAATTCAGTACCCTGTCCCTGCCTTCTCCCCATATCCCTTGATCCCTTTAGCCTTAAGAAATATATCCAACTCCTTCTTGAATATTTTTAATGAATTGGCCTCTACTGCCTTCTGTGGTAGAGAATTCCACAGGTTCACCACTCTCTGGGTGAAGAAATTCCTCCTCATCTCTGTCCTAAATGGCTTACCCCTTATCCTTAGACTGTGACCCCTGGTTCTGGACTCCCCTGCCATCGAGAACATCCTTCCTGCATCTAGTATGTCTAGTCCTGTTAGTATTTTATAAGTTTCAATGAGATCCCCTCTCATTCTTCTAAACTCCAGCAAGTATAAGCCCAATTGACCCAATCTCTCCTCATATGTCATTCCTGCCATCCCAGGTATCAGTCTGGTGAATCTTCGCTGCACTCCCTCCATGGCAAGAACATCCTTCCTCAGATAAGGCGACCAAAACTGCACACAATACTCAAGATGTGGTCTCACCAAGGCCCTGTACAACTGCAATAAAACATCCTTGTTCCTGTACTCGAATCCTCTCACTATGAAGGCCAACATACCATTTGCCTTCTTAACCGCCTGCTGCACCTGCATACTTACCTTCAGCGACTGGTGTACAAGGACACCCAGGTCTCGTTGCACTTCCCCTTCTCCCAATCTATTGCCATTCAGATAATAATCTGCCTTCCTGTTTTAGGGAGGGAATTCCAGCGCTCGGGGCCCAGGCGGCTGAAAGCCCGACCACCGATGGTAGGGTGATGTGGGAGGTGCTTGAACCCATAACCCTCTGACTCTGAGGCGAGAATGCTACCACTGACCCACAGCTGACGCACTATGGCCGAACGGGACTTGGTGCGAGTTAGGACACGGGCATCAGAGTTTTGGATAGGTTCAAATTTACGGAGGGTGAAGGATGGGAGGCGGGCCAGGTTGGAATAGTCGAGTCTGGCGGTAACGGACGAGGGTTTCAGCAGCAGATGAGCTGAGGCGGGGTCGGAGTCAGGCGATGTTACTGAGGTGGAAGTTGGCGGTCTTGGTGAAGGGGAGAACGGGGTCGCAATGTCAGCTCGGGGTCAAATAGTGAACGGTCTGGTTCAACTCTGTGTCTACTCACTGATTCGGTGCTGTTATTCTCCCATACTAATACATTTCCTCTTCCTCTGTTGGCTATCTCTCTATCTCCTTCTCTCGTCACTTCTACATTCCAGTCCCCCTCAGCCCAAACTCCACGGCACCATGAACTCACTCCTCTGGAATCTGACACGTGTGTACTGCGTTCCTATTTTTAATTCTCTAGCCTGTTCCATTTAATACCAGGGTTGGCAGTGCAACGCTTCGGCCTCCTATTCCCCTTTCTTTGCCTGTCTTCAGTCTCCCCCTCCCGAGCTCTGGGATGGCTGGGCCATTTGTGAGTGCTAACCTGCGGGGATTGATGCAGTAACCTAACCCCGCAGCCTACAGCCACTGTCTCAGGCTGCTAGCTGACGTGGGACCTCACGGGATTGTTTGTTTGGGACCTGTGCCAGCCCAGCCATTCCAGAGTTTGCGGGAGGGGGACTGAACCCCACATCCCATCAGGGCGAGGAGAGATCATCCCCTCTGGGTTTGCTTTGGTGGAACGTCCCGGAGGTGGAGGTGCCAGTGTCGGCCCGACTTCCCCCAATCAGTTTCCGCCCAGGCTGCTCTCCATCTGCTTTTCGTTCTTTTTTTACAAGTGCCGATCATCTGTGAGTAATGCTGGCACTGGGAGGCTCAGGTCGCAGTGATTCACTCAACAACACTGACCATTCCTTACATACCAGAGAGAAAACAGCTGCCGGCCAACCACCAGCCCAGGCTGAAGGCCGCGCTCCACAAAGGCGGGAAGATAGACATGGCCGGACAAGAAAAGATCCAGGGTCCCTCTCGTTCACCGTCTGCCATCCTGGCAGACGTGTGATAACGATGATGGAGTTGTTGACCAATCACAGCGATCAATCTCTATCAATGAGTCCACAACAGACCCAGACACGAGGTGAGGAAAACTCCCAGTGGGGGAGAGCTTTGGGAACCAGAGGTCCACAGTCACCTGTTCCTCCCGAGCACGCCACACTCACCACACACCATGGGTTGGATTTTGATACTGGAGGCGTGTAGGAGGCGGGACTACAACTTTCAGGGTTGTAGTCCCGCCTCCATCGAGTTGTGGCCAACCCACGCGATGTTTACTTGATTGACCTTGTTGAGCCTGCCCAGCGGGCTCAGCAGGCCAATTAAGGGCCACCCGGCAACAGGTGACGTCACAGATTGACATTTCATCTGTCAAGAGCTTTTGACAGATGAAATATCAGCGTTTCACAGCTCTTTGAAGCTGTCAAACACTGACAATCTGTACTCTAAGTTACTTTTGACAGCTCGCGGCCATTCTGCTTTCTGTGCCGGTGAGATGAGGGACTCCCGAGACCTGAAGGAAGGAAGGCTGTAAAGGTAAGTAAAACTTCTTTAAACACTTTACACACACCAAACACACTTACCTCTTCACTCATGCACCCATCACTCACCTGAACACCGGACATCTTGAACCCTCCAAGCCCTTCAGCCCGACGGCCCGCCTCGCTAACTTGGCGTGGTTTGGAGCCGTCGGGAATCCCACACTTCAGGAATAAAAATAGGGATTAGGCTAAAAACTGCCTGTTAACAGGCAGTTAATTGGCACTAATCCCCTTCCCGCCTCGGGGAGGCGGCTCCCAGCACAGGTCGGGTATCCGCCTCCTTTGAAACTGGCACGGAGGCGGGTTGGGGGCGGGATGGGTTCGTGCCCCCCGATTTCGAGATTTTAACCCTGCACACGCCTCCAATCCCGCCTCCACGGCCCAATGAAAATCCTGCCCCATGTCTCCAATTACTCAGAAACTGGAGCACAAAATGTTATTTTCTGGAAGAAATCTATCGAAGTTGCACTTTGAATCGACACTGCTTCCATTGTCTCCCTAGCGAGCCTGATCCACAGTGACCACACGCTCATTGAAATATTGTTTCCACAGACGGGGTCTGGATGCCCGCCTGTTTCATTTGAGAATCGTTTGTCTGAGCTGTGAATCTGGACGGTATCTTTGAAGAGGCCCCTACACCCAGCACATTGTGGAACCGTGGCTGCGAGGTTCGATTCACACCCCTTGCGCCTGTGGGCACAGGAAGAACGAGAGTTGTATGTAGACGATGGCTGGTGATGAGTCAGCCCAGGCTGCAGTGGACTGGGGACGACAACAGGCGCAAGAGGTTAACATCTCCAGTCACTGCAACAAAGCAGGCCGTACTGAGCCCACACAGCCAACTGGCTCAGCACATCCGGAGCTACAAGGAATCACAAGAGAAACTGGGGCTATTCAACCTTGAAAGGAGGTGACTGAGGGGGAACATTACAGAGTATACAGGCTAGTGAGCAACAGAGAGGGAAATACCGAGTGGGTAAATAGTTGAAAAAGAAAAATATAAAGGGTTTGGAGGAATGGGACTAAGGGGAGAGCTTATGTAGAGAGCCAATACAGGCACGATGGGCTGAATGGCCTCCTTGTGATTCCATTCCTTCAGCTGCCTGGGCCCTAGCCTCTGGAATTCCCTCCCTAAACCTCTTTGCCTCTCTCTCCTCCTTTAAGACACTCCTTAACCAAGCTTTTGGTCCTAATATCTCCTTACGAGGCTCACTGTCAGAGTTTGTTTGATAATCGTTCCTGTGACGAGCCTTGGGACGATTATTACATTAAAGGTGCTGTATATATACAAGTTGTAGCAGAACATTACTTCAAATTAAGCCTTGACCGTAACTGAAGGGTCTGAAATCGAGAAGAGCGGCTACACACGGAGTGTAACCCACCGTGGGAGTGGGGGTGGAGGGGAAAGCTTGATGACATTATTGGGAGGCGGACGAGCTTTTCTCCGTAAGGAACCACACATCCTGGTCACAGAGACCCTCCTCTTCCTATCGTGCGACTCCACATCAACTGACAGCGCTGAGGGGAACCTCCTGACCAGAGGCTTCACCTCAGTCACATGTCAGTAATCTCTGGACGGAATTTTAGAAAATTTATTTTCAAATAGGCCCTTCGTACTTACTGCTGAGAAGGAAACCAGCTGACAAAGATAGAATAGAATCACCGTGTTATTATCAGAAGCTAATAATAAAATGTTGCTGCTTTAGTGAAACCCCCTCCTTCCCTCCCTGAGGGAGCGCCGCACTGTCGGAGGGGCAGTACTGAGGGAGCGCCGCACTGTCAGAAGGGCAGTACTGAGGGAGTGCTGCACTGTCAGAAGGGCAGTACTGAGGGAGTGCCGCACTGTCAGAAGGGCAGTACTGAGGGAGCGCCGCACTGTCGGAGGAGCAGCACTGAGGGAGTGCCGCACTGTTGGAAGGGCAGTACTGAGGGAGCACTGCACTGTCGGAGGGGCAGTACTGAGGGAGTGCTGCACTGTCAGAGGGGCAGTATTGAGGGAGCACCACACTGTCGGAGGGGCAGTGCTGAGGGTGCGCCGCACTGTCGGAGGGGCAGTACTGAGGGAGTGCTGCACTGTTGGAGGGGCAGTACTGAGGGAGCGCTGCACTGTCGGAAGGGCAGTACTGAGGGAGCACTGCACTGTCGGAGGGGCAGTACTGAGGGTGCGCCGCAGTGTCGGAGGGGCAGTATTGAGGGAGCGCCGCACTGTCGGAGGGGCAGTACTGAGGGTGCGCCGCACTGTCGGAGGGGCAGTACTGAGGGTGCGCCGCACTGTCGGACGGGCAGTACTGAGGGAGCACCACACTGTCGGAGGGCAGTACTGAGGGAGTGCCATATTGTCGGGGGGCAGTACTGAGGGAGTGCCATATTGTCGGAGAGGCAATACTGAGGGAGCGCTGCACTGTCGGAGGGGCAGTACTGAGGGAGTGCCGCACTGTCTGAGGTGCCGTCTTTCTGATGAGACATTAAACCGAGGCCTCGTCTGCTCTCTCAGGTGGATGTAAATGATCCCATGGCACTATTTCGAAGAAGAGCAAGGGAGTTTTCCCCGGTGTCTTGGGGCCAATATTTATCCCTTAACCAACATCACTAAAATAGATGATCTAGTCATTATCACATTGCTGTGTGGGATCTTTCTGTGTGTAGATTGGTTGCTGCGTTTCCCACAATACACCAGTGACTACACTTCAACACAGCTTTTGGAGAAGTTGGGGCTGTGAAAGGCGCTATATAAATGAAGATTTCTTTTTACCAGGAAGGCAGAAGGCGAAGTGGAGCGATCTTGATCTTTTTTTGTCTAGCAATTACTGTGTTTCCCGGCTTTAACCCTGAGGAACTGTGTGCGAGGGAGCAGAGAGCGGAGAGAGAGAGAGAGACAGAGAGAGAAGAGGAGAGAGAGCAGAGTGAGAGAGAGAGCGAGAGAGAGAGACAGAGAGAGCAGAGAGAGAGACAGAGAGAAAGAGCGAGAGAGAGGGCGAGAGAGAGAGAGAGAGACAGACAGAGCGAGAGAGAGGGCGAGAGAGAGAGAGAGAGAGAGAGACAGACAGAGAGCAGAGAGAGAGAGCGACAGAGAGCAGAGAGAGAGAGAGAGAGAGAGACAGAGAGAGCGAGAGAGAGGGCGAGAGAGAGAGAGAGACAGACAGAGCGAGAGAGAGGGCGAGAGAGAGCGAGAGAGAGAGAGACAGACAGAGAGCAGAGAGAGAGAGCGACAGAGAGCAGAGAGAGAGAGAGAGAGACAGAGAGAGCGAGAGAGAGGGCGAGAGAGAGAGAGAGAGACAGACAGAGAGAGCAGAGAGAGAGAGAGACAGAGCGAGAGAGAGAGACAGAGAGAGAGGGCGAGAGAGAGAGACAGAGAGAGAGAGCTGATGTCTATCTTCAGTGTCTGGTGATTCAGGGGCTGATGTTTCTTCCTGAAGCCCTTCGTGAATTCTGCTTGATACAAACTACCGCACTAAAGAGCTGAGAGTGATCAGGTGTCGGCGTAGTAACATGCTGGGATTGTTCAGAATTGGGGCGGGGAGGGAGTTGGAGGGTCGGATTATTCCTGCTGGAAAGACTGGCCTTGATGTGTGCGACACCATTTCCGTCCATCCCCTCAATCACTGGAGATCACAACAATCCCTGTCTGGCCTGCAGCCTCCATCCTCGCTCCTCCCTGCCCGTGCCCCCTCTCTCTCTCTATCTCACCCACGCTGTTATGGTCAGCGCTCATCTCAACTTTTCTCCCTCGAACCTCAGCCACAAAAATCCCCATCCGTCCAGCACATTCTCCCTCCCCCTGCACCCTCACTGTGCTGAAACCCAGACCCATCTCACACTCCAACTCATGCAGACCCAGGACCTCAAACCTGTGGAACTGGATAAATACTTGAAAAGGCAATAAATTGGAGGGCTATGAGGAAGGGGCGGGGGAGGGGGAAGTGTGTGGGACTAATTGGATACCTCTTTCAAAGAGCCCGCACCGGCACAAGGGACCCTGTGTTTAAGCTCGTGTTTGACCATGTGTTTTGTCCTGTGTTTGGTCCTGTGTTTGGCTCTGTGTTTGACCCTGCATTTGGACCTGCGTTTGGTTGTGTGTTTGGTCCTGAGTTTCGTCCTGAGTTTCGTCCTGTGTTTGACCCTGTGTTTGGCCCTGTGTTTGACCCTGTGTTTGGTCCTGTGTTTGGCCCTGCGTTTGGCCCTGTGTTTGTGCCTACATTTGGCGCCGCGTTTTGGTACTGCGTTTGGTTGTGTGTTTGGTCCTGTGTTTGGTACTGAGTTTGGTACTGCATTTGGTCCTGCGTTTGGTCCTGTGTTTGGTACTGCATTTGGTTGTGTGTTTGGTCCTGTGTTTGGTACTGCGTTTGGTCGTGTGTTTGACCCTGCGTTTGGTACTGAGTTTGGTCCTGCGTTTGGTCCTGTGTTTTGGGGATGTTTCTTTTTCCCGTGGATTTTCCATCTGTGGCTTTGTATTTTCGGAGTTGATTCTCACGTTGCCTTTTGTCTTGTCCCTCCACAGATTTGGGCAGCCATGCCGGTCGGGATCTTTGCCGTGTGTCTGCTCGTGGCCGCGTCTGTCATCGATCACCCGTTCACCTTCCAGCAGGCCAGCCGGAGCGTGGAGCAGGAGCGGGAGCGGGAGACCCTGAGCAGGATGAAGGAGCGGGAGGAACAGCTGCGAGCTGAGATGCTGCTGCTGGAGAAGGAATTCGCCGAGTCGTTGTCAGCGGGATCGGGGTCGGGGTCAGGGTCGGGCGGGGAGCCGGCGAGGGAGGAGGAGCACGGCTGGAACCTGTGGAGCACCCTGTCCATCGCGGCCTTCCTGCTGCTGGAGCTCTGGAGGCAGGATGCAGACCCCCGATCCTTGCAGGAGTTGATCAGCGAGGATGAAGACTCAGACGCCCTCGGAGACTCGACATGGTCCATGGCGCTCCCAGACCACCAGACGCTGGCCAGGTTCTACGAGAGGTGTGTGAGGGTGCCGGGTAACGAGTTGTCCAGGACCCAGGAGCTGGTGGAGGGCTGCGCCGACGATTTACTGGAGGCTCTACGGAGCGTGTGCAACCGGGATCTGGACATGGAGGTGGAGGAATGCATCGGCATCGGGAGTCTGTACGAGAATTGGAGAGTGGAGAAGCCCCTGGTGTGCGACCTGATTGTGCCCTTCACTCCCCCCGAGCCTTACTGTTTCAGAGCCGACCTGATGGGATCGGGGGCAGGTGTCTGCCCGGGCGAGCAGGGCTACGGGAGGATCCGCGTCCTCAATCCAAACGAGGACTCATCCTCCTGCCTCTGTGGCAGGACCCACTTGGGGGAGGACATGTTGTGTCTGGTGCACAGCCAGCAGCTCGCGGGGAGCAAGCCGGATGGGTCGGAGCAGAAAGTGGAGTTGCTGTGGTCCGCCACCGCGCCCTATTTGGCCAAGGCTCAGGTGATCAGGTGGTTCCAGAAGGCCCTGACCAAAGCCTGGGCCAAGATCTCACACAAGTACGACTTTGAGCTCTCCTTTCACGATCTGGACAGGCCGGGAGCCCTGAAGATAAGGCTTCGCTCCGGGAAGACCGTGCTCTTCAACATCTCGCCCGTGGTGGAGTTTGAAAGCTCTGATGTTTATTTCATGCCCGTTTTCTCCAGCGATGCCCAGCCAGGCTCCGCCCAGTCGAATGACATGTCCTGGCCCTTGACCTTCGCCGTGTATGAGAAGCGGTTTCTCAGGTCGATGGCGAAGAAGCTTCCGGAGAGCTCGTGCCACCTGGTGTGCCTGCAGATTGTCTCCTTCCTCCACCAGAAGCAGTGTAACCTGTCGGGGCCGAGCGGTCTCACCCAGTATCACCTCAAGACGGTCCTGCTGCACCTGTTGGCTAGCCGGGCCCCGGCCGACTGGCACCAGTCCTGTCTCCAGCTCCGCCTGCGGGAGTTCCTCAGGTTCCTGGAGAAGGTTCTGCTGGAGAAACGTCTCAATCACTTCATCATCGGCAACAGTGCCACCCTGCCCGACTTTGACATCCCCGCCGTCTTCCGCTCGGCCGAGCCTCTCAACCTCTTCCGCGTCTTCGTCACGCACCGCGCGCTGTACCGACGGGCGCGAGGGACCTTGGCGGAGATGCTGAAGAATGCGGCCGTCCTGATTCGGGAGTACAGTCTGGGGCGTCCCAGCGAAGACGGGGTCCGAGCAAGGCGCAATGCAGCAGTGGTGGAACCGAGCGAGGCCCAGCGGTCAGGACTTACACACAGTCCCTCTTCATCACTCGATACGAGGAGCTGCTTCAGCCCAGACTGAGCCAAGGCCAAATACACAGGGCGGCACCAAACCGTAGGGATTGCACTGGAGACACAACTGGAGGGACTCGGAGTGCCTGATCGTCCCTTACAGCACTGGGGCCCTTTCCCCATTGAGGCTCGGATCGGAATCCAGGCCGGACTCCTGAGAGGGAACTTCCTGCTCTGTACCGGGGAAAGAGCCATGAGTGGGGAGACTGTGAGCCCCACGGTCCAGAGCACAGCACTGACTGTAAGTCGGCATCAGTTGGCAATCGCACTCAGAGTGCTGGAAATAAAAGTTCATACTGTGCATTCAGGCACTTTTCTGAGCTTGGAGTTAAGGTATCTTGTCAAAACAGTGTAGGGGGAGCTTTACTCTGTATCTAACCCGTGCTGTACCTGCCCTGGGAGTGTTTGATGGGACAGTGTAGAGGGAGCTTCACTCTGTATCTAACCCGTGCTGTACCTGCCCCGGGAGTGTTTGATGGGACAGTGTAGAGGGAGCTTTACTCTGTATCTAACCCGTGCTGTACCTGCCCTGGGAGTGTTTGATGGGACAGTGTAGAGGGAGATTTACACTGTATCTAACCCCGTGCCATACCTGCCCTGGGAGTGTTTGATGGGACAGAGTAGAGGGAGCTTTACTCTGTATCTAACCCATGCTGTACCTGCCCTGGGAGTGTTTGATGGGACAGTGTAGAGAGCGCTTTACTCTGTATCTAACCCGTGCTGTACCTGCCCTGGGAGTGTTTGATGGGACAGTGTAGAGGGAGCTTTACTCTGTATCCAACCCGTGCTGTAGCCGCCCTGGGAGTGTTTGATGGGACAGTGTAGAGGGAGCTTTACTCTGTATCTAACCCGTGCCGTACCTGCCCTGGGAGTGTTTGATGGGACAGTGTAGAGGGAGCTTTACTCTGTATCTAACCCGTGCTGTACCTGCCCTGGGAGTGTTTGATGGGGCAGTTTAGAGGGAGCTTTACTCTGTATCTAACCCGTGCTGTACCTGCCCTGGGAGTGTTTGATGGGACAGTGTAGAGGGAGCTTTACTCTGTATCTAACCCGTGCTGTACCTGCCCTGGGAGTGTTTGATGGGACAGTGTAGAGGGAGCTTTACTCTGTATCTAACCCGTGCCGCACCTGCCCTGGGAGTGTTTGATGGGACAGTGTAGAGGGAGCTTTACTCTGTATCTAACCCGTGCTGTACCTGCCCTGGGAGTGTTTGATTGGACAGTGTAGAGGGAGCGTTACTCTGTATCTAACCCTGTGCTGTACCTGCCCTGGGAGTGTTTGATGGGACAGTGTAGAGGGAGCTTTACTCTGTATCTAACCCTGTGCTGTACCTGCCCTGGGAGTGTTTCATGGGACAGTGTAGAGGGAGCGTTACTCTGTATCTAACCCATGCTGTACCTGCCCTGGGAGTATTTGATGGGGCAGTGTAGAGGGAGCTTTACTCTGTATCTAACCCGTGCTGTACCTGTCCTGGGAGTGTTTGATGGGACAGTGTAGAGGGAGCTTTACTCTGTATCTAACCCGTGCTGTACCTGCCCTGGGAGTGTTTGATGGGACAATGTAGAGGGAGCTTTACTCTGTATCTAACTCGTGCTGTACCTGCCCTGGGAGTGTTTGATGGGACAGTGTAGAGGGAGCTTTACTCTGTATCTAACCCGTGCTGTACCTGCCCTGGGAGTGTTTGATGGGACAGTGTAGAGGGAGCTTTACTCTGTATCTAACCCGTGCTGTACCTGCCCTGGGAGTGTTTGATGGGACAGTGTAGAGGGAGCTTTACTCTGTATCTAACCCATGCTGTACCTGCCCTGGGAGTGTTTGATGGGGACAGTGTAGAGGGAGATTTACTCTGTATCTAACCCGTGCTGTACCTGGTGTGGTGAGGGGAGGATCTGGGAGTCTAGAGGGAGCTTAATTCTAACGCTATTCTGGGAGTGTTTAACACTGGGTGCCTGAGATAAAAAGTGTTCCAGTTTGCAGCATAAAATTCACATTACAAGTTGACCAGTTGGAAATTAAGTTTTTGCCCAGCAGCTCATTTCTCACTCAGGAAGCTGAGCAGCGACATTTCCGGCCTGTGTCTTGTGTGGTGGGCAGTTTATTTGGGGGAAGGGTCCGTCTCTCTGACAGGCCACTGACAACAGAGGAGCCCCTTAGCGGAGATCAGCCAATCAACAGCTGCCTTTGCAGCACCGTAACTAATTGAACAAATAACCAGACATTGGTCTGCTCGCACTCGGGGGCTTCAGGGACCCTCGGAGGGGTGGCATCTTATACAGGAGCAGTTCCAGTGATCGTGCCGTAGCTCACTCTAGGAGAGCACTCAACTGCTCCTGACCCAGAGCTGCTCTCCTCACCATTCCTGAGCCTCCAGCAGCACTCTCACCTCCAATCTCCCACTCCTGTCTCTCCAGCTCCCTGTCTCCCACTCCTGTCTCCCCGGCTCCCTGTCTCCCACTCCCCTCTCCCCGGCTCCCTGTCTCCCACTCCCCTCTCCCCGGCTCCCTGTCTCCCACTCCTCTCCCCGGCTCCCTGTCTCCCTCCCTCCGGCTCCCTGTCTCCCACTCCCCTCTCCCCGGCTCCCTGTCTCCCACTCCCCTCTCCCCGGCTCCCTGTCTCCCACTCCCCTCTCCCCGGCTCCCTGTCTCCCACTCCCCTCTCCCCGGCTCCCTGTCTCCCACTCCCCTCTCTCAGGCTCCCTGTCTCCCACTCCCCTCTCCCCGGCTCCCTGTCTCCCATTCCCCTCTCCCCGGCTCCCTGTCTCCCACTCCCCTCTCCCCGGCTCCCTGTCTCCCACTCCCCTCTCCCCGGCTCCCTGTCTCCCACTCCCCGGCTCCCTGTCTCCCACTCCCCTCTCCCCGGTTCCCTGTCTCCCACTCCCCTCTCCCCGGTTCCCTGTCTCCCACTCCCCTCTCCCCGGTTCCCTGTCTCCCACTCCCCTCTCCCCGGCTCCCTGTCTCCCACTCCCCTCTCCCCCGCTCCCTGTCTCCCACTCCCCTCTCCCCTGTCTCCCACTCCCCTCTCCCCTGTCTCCCACTCCCCTCCCCCCGCTCCCTGTCTCCCACTCCCCTCTCTCAGGCTCCCTGTCTCCCACTCCCCGGCTCCCTGTCTCCCATTCCCCTCGGCTCCTGGTTCCATGTCACAGGCACTGAATTACCCAGGGGTGCAGCAAAAGCTTTTTGAAGTGTTGTATCGGACTTTGGGCGCTCAAAGGGTTAACCTCTGTTTGTTGAAATATATTTTTCTATTTATCTTGTTAAACTGCACCTGTTGCAGAGTATCTGCGTTTTTCGTTCTGGCCGGATCTGGTTTCATAGGAGCACAGTAACAGGAGGAGGCCATTCAGCCCCTCGAGCCTGTTACACTGGGACAGGAGGAGGCCATTCCGCCCCTCGAGCCTGTTACACTGGGACAGGAGGAGAGACTAGTGACGCTCGGAGAGACTGGCGACAGTCTTGCTTCGATTTGTATGTTTGTATTTTATGTTGGCGGCAAAATTCTCACAAAAGTTGATGAGGAGGAAAATAAATTGCAGCCACTTTTGGGTGGCCTGTTACTTGGCTCGGAGAAGGTGCTGATATTTACAGCACTGATACCGGTGTCACACACTGCCCTCCCGAAGCTCAGTCAAGCGGCTGCTCTTCATTTGTGAGTGTAACCAGTGAGTGTCGGCCCACCCCTCGCCCCTCGCCACATCGCCCCTTGCCCCTCGCCCCTCGCCCCACGGACCCCGGATACCGCGCAGGAACGGCACTCCTGGCTGACTGTTGCCGTGCCTACCCCAGGGGTGGGCGGGCAGTAATTGTAACGGACTGTGGGCCCCGCTGGGATCAGCCCACACAGCGCGAACCGGGGGGTGAATCGGGGGGTGAACCGGGGAGTGGGGGTGAACTGGGGGGTGAATCGGGAGATGAACTGGCGGTGGGGGGGGTGAACCGGGGCCGACCTAGCCTGCACGGCTCAACGTCTCACAGCTTTAGTCAGTCACGGTGTCCTTTCTCTGGGTGGTGTAGTGAGGTGATCCAACCCCCACTGTCGCCTGTTCTCCACACGCCCCCTCCCCATCACCAGGACACTGGTCTGGAGAGAGCCGCTGGTGACACCACATCACCGATGGTGGAGCGCCAAGTCTCACAGCGTCTGAGAGTAGCAGACTCCTGGAGCCCAGATCCTGCCGGAGGAGCGAGTGACAGCCACAGCTTCTTGTCTGCAGCAGGTGTTCGAGTTGTTTAAACAGAATCTATTTTGTATTAAATGTGTATTTGTTACTGAATAAAAATAAAAGTTACTGCTGAGCAGCTTCAATTTATAAAACAAGTCGCAAGTTCAACCCGAGAGTGAGTGGATCACTGGGAGAGCAGCCTCGGCAACACAGATCCCGTCAGTGATCCAGTTCACGATGTCACTGTCAGCTGTGGCTCAGTGGGCAGCACTCGCCTCGGAGTCAGAAGGTTGTGGATTCATACTCCCACTCCAGGGACTCGAGCACAAAAATCCAGACTGGCACTCCAGTGCAGTACTGAGGGAGCGCCGCACTGTCGGAAGGGAAGTACTGAGGGAGCGCCGCACTGTCGGAAGGGAAGTACTGAGGGAGCGCCGCACTGTCGGAAGGGAAGTACTGAGGGAGCGCCGCACTGTCGGAAGGGAAGTACTGAGGGAGCGCTGCACTGTCGGAAGGGAAGTACTGAGGGAGCACTGCACTGTTGGGAGGGTCAGTACCGAGGGAGCGCTGCACTGTCGGAGGGTCAGTACTGAGGGAGCGCTGCACTGTCGGAGGGGCAGTACTGAGGGAGTGCCGCACGGTCGGAGGGGCAGTACTGAGGGAGTGCTGCACTGTCGCAGGGGCAGTACTGAGGGAGTGCCGCACGGTCGGAGGGGCAGTACTGAGGGAGCGCCGCACTGTCGCAGGGGCAGTACTGAGGGAGCGCCGCACTGTCAGGGGCAGTACCGAGAGAGCGCTGCACTGTTGGAGGGGCAGTACCGAGGAAGCGCTGCACTGTTGGAGGGGCAGTACTGAGGGAGCACTGCACTGTTGGAGGGTCAGTACTGAGGGAGCGCTGCACTGTCGGAGGGTCAGTACTGAGGGAGCGCTGCACTGTCGGAGGGGCAGTACTGAGGGAGCGCTGCACTGTCGGAGGGGCAGTACTGAGGGAGTGTCGCACTGTCGGAGGGGCAGTACTAAGGGAGCGCTGCACTGTCGGAGGGTCAGTACTGAGGGAGTGCCGCACGGTCGGAGGGGCAGTACTGAGGGAGCGCTGCACTGTCGGAGGGTCAGTACTGAGGGAGTGCCGCACTGTCGGAGGGGCAGTACTGAGGGAGCGCTGCACTGTCGGAGGGGCAGTACTGAGGGAGTGCTGCACTGCCGGAGGGGCAGTACTGAGGGAGCGTGCACTGTCGGAGGGGCAGTACTGAGGGAGCGCCGCTGGTTCCGGGGGTGACAGACTCCAACAAAACTTCACCTCAGAAGCAAGTTTCAGCTGTGAGTCTAGAGAGCGAGGACCCGAAAATAGTCAGGCCACACCCCCGCCTGTTCGCCCCACAGGAATCTCTGCTGCCTGGTAACCCCCGGGGGTGGGGGAGTGGGGAATCCCTGGCCTGGACCCCCCATTGGTGCCTCTTCTCACTGAGTGTACCAGCCGCCCACGCACAGAGACTGGGCTAGAGAGAACTCTCAGCCCCTGTGGGTCACCGGCCTCCGAGGCTCCGTCCCCTACAAGGCCGGCTGGGAACTCCCAGTGTAAGTCAGCACCTGGAGCGACCCAGTAAATTCGCACCCCTCCCTCCCCCCGCCACCCCAACCCGTGTGCAAGGAATTGTTTGAACATGGTGAGCATCCCAGCCCAGAATGACCTGGAGCACACAGGCGGCAGTTTGCAGTCGGGGTCGCTGGATAGCAGGAGCCTCGGGCGATAGTTCCTCTCCCTGGCCCTGGGCGACAGTCCCTCTCCTCTCCCCAGGCGATAGTCCCTCTCCTCTCCCCGGGCGATTGTCCCTCTCCCTCTCCCCAGGCGACAGTCCCTCTCCCTGGCCCCGGGCGACAGTCCCTCTCCTCTCCCCGGGTGACAGTCCCTCTCCCTCTCCCCGGGCGATAGTCCCTCTCCCTCTCCCCGGGCGATAGTCCCTCTCCCTCTCCCCGGGCGACAGTCCCTCTCCCTGGCCCCGGGCGATAGTCCCTCTCCCTCTCCCCGGGCAACAGTCCCTCTCCCTAGCCCCGGGCGATAGTCCCTCTCCTCTCCCCGGGCGAGAGTCCCTCTCCTCTCCCCGGGCGATAGTCCCTCTCCTCTCCCTGGGCGATAGTCCCTCTCCCTGGCCCCGGGCGACAGTCCCTCTCCCTCTCCCCGGGCGATAGTCCCTCTCCCCGGGCGACAGTCCCTCTCCCCGGGCGACAGTCCCTCTCCCTGGCCCCGGGCGATAGTCCCTCTCCCTCTCCCCAGGTGACAGTCCCTCTCCTCTCCCCGGGCGACAGTCCCTCCCTCTCTCCCCGGGCAACAGTCCCTCTCCCTCTCCCCGGGCGATAGTCCCTCTCCCCGGGCGACAGTCCCTCGCCCTGGCCCTGGGCGACAGTCCCTCTCCCTCTCCCCGGGCGATAGTCCCTCTCCTCTCCCCGGGCGATAGTCCCTCTCCCTCTCCCCGGGCGATAGTCCCTCTCCCTCTCCCCGGGCGATAGTCTCTCTCCCTCTCCCCGGGCGATAGTCCCTCTCCTCTCCCCGGGCGATAGTCCCTCTCCTCTCCCTGGGCGATAGTCCCTCTCCCTGGGCGATAGTCCCTCTCCCTGGCCCCGGGCGACAGTCCCTCTCCCTCTCCCCGGGCGATAGTCCCTCTCCCTGGGCGACAGTCCCTCTCCCTCTCCCCGGGCGACAGTCCCTCTCCCCGGGCGACAGTCCCTCTCCCCGGGCGACAGTCCCTCTCCCCGGGCGATAGTCCCTCTCCCTCTCCCCGGGCGACAGTCCCTCTCCCTCTCCCCAGGCGACAGTCCCTCTCCCTCTCCCCGGGCGACAGTCCCTCTCCCTCTCCCCGGGCGATAGTCCCTCTCCTCTCCCTGGGTGATAGTCCCTCTCCCTGGCCCCGGGCGACAGTCCCTCTCCTCTCCCCGGGCGATAGTCCCTCTCCCTGGCCCCGGGCGATAGTCCCTCTCCCTCTCCCCAGGCGACAGTCCCTCTCCTCTCCCCGGGCGACAGTCCCTCCCTCTCTCCCCGGGCGACAGTCCCTCTCCCTCTCCCCGGGCGATAGTCCCTCTCCTCTCCCTGGGCGATAGTCCCTCTCCCTGGCCCCGGGCGACAGTCCCTCTCCTCTCCCCAGGCGACAGTCCCTCCCTCTCTCCCTGGGCGACAGTCCCTCTCCCTCTCCCCGGGCGATAGTCCCTCTCCCTCTCCCCAGGCGACAGTCCCTCTCCTCTCCCCGGGCGACAGTCCCTCCCTCTCTCCCCGGGCAACAGTCCCTCTCCCTCTCCCCGGGCGATAGTCCCTCTCCTCTCCCTGGGCGATAGTCCCTCTCCCTGGCCCCGGGCGACAGTCCCTCTCCTCTCCCCAGGCGACAGTCCCTCCCTCTCTCCCTGGGCGACAGTCCCTCTCCCTCTCCCCGGGCGATAGTCCCTCTCCCTCTCCCCAGGCGACAGTCCCTCTCCCTGGCGACAGTCCCTCTCCTCTCCCCGGGCGACAGTCCCTCTCCCTCTCCCCGGGCGATAGTCCCTCTCCTCTCCCCAGGCGATAGTCCATCTCCTCTCCCCGGGCGATAGTCCCTCTCCTCTCCCCGGGCGACAGTCCCTCTCCCCGGGCGATAGTCCCTCTCCTCTCCCCGGGCGACAGTCCCTCTCCCTCTCCCCGGGCGATAGTCCCTCTCCCTCTCCCCGGGCGATAGTCCCTCTCCTCTCCCCGGGCGACAGTCCCTCCCTCTCTCCCCGGGCGACAGTCCCTCTCCCTCTCCCCGGGCGATAGTCCCTCTCCTCTCCCCGGGCGATAGTCCCTCTCCTCTCCCTGGGCGATAGTCCCTCTCCCTGGCCCCGGGCGACAGTCCCTCTCCTCTCCCCAGGCGACAGTCCCTCCCTCTCTCCCTGGGCGACAGTCCCTCTCCCTCTCCCCGGGCGATAGTCCCTCTCCCTCTCCCCGGGCGACAGTCCCTCTCCCTGGCGACAGTCCCTCTCCTCTCCCCGGCGACAGTCCCTCTCCCTCTCCCTCTCCCCGGGCGATAGTCCCTCTCCTCTCCCCAGGCGATAGTCCATCTCCTCTCCCCGGGCGATAGTCCCTCTCCTCTCCCCGGGCGACAGTCCCTCTCCCCGGGCGATAGTCCCTCTCCTCTCCCCGGGCGATAGTCCCTCTCCTCTCCCCGGGCGATAGTCCCTCTCCTCTCCCCGGGCGACAGTCCCTCTCCCTGGCCCCGGGCGACAGTCCCTCTCCTCTCCCCAGGCGACAGTCCCTCCCCTCTCCCCGGGCGACAGTCCCTCTCCCTGGGCGACAGTCCCTCTCCCTCTCCCCGGGCGACAGTCCCTCTCCCTCTCCCCGGGCGATAGTCCCTCTCCCTCTCCCCGGGCGACAGTCCCTCTCCCCGGGCGACAGTCCCTCTCCCTGGCCCCGGGCGACAGCCCCTCTCCCTGGCCCCGTGCGATAGTCCCTCTCCCTCTCCCCGGGCGACAGTCCCTCTCCCTCTCCCCAGGCGACAGTCCCTCTCCCTCTCCCCGGGCGATAGTCCCTCTCCCTGGCCTTGGGCCGGCTGCTGCCTTTGCCCACATCACAGAGCCGGGAAAGGTTGGACAAAGACGCCTCTTTACAACCTTCTCCTTTAACCTGTCCTGATTTCCTATTAACCCATCGCAGACATGCCAACTCATGCGAATTTATCGCAAGAGACACGATTTTGAAGTAAAGCCTCACTCACGACCTCGCGATACAACTGTCAAATCTCACGATTTCTTTTCTCCCCGTGCTCACCGTGTGATGTCAGTAATCGGTTAGTGATGGAACAATGTGATGGGCCAATGTGACGGGCCAATGTGACGGAACAATGTGACGGAACAATGTGACGGACCAATGTGACGGGCCAATGTGACGGAACAATGTGACGGACCAATGTGACGGCACAATGTGACAGGCCAATGTGACGGGCCAATGTGACGGACCAATGTGACGGGCCAATGTGACGGAACAATGTGACGGGCCAATGTGATGGCACAATGTGACGGAACAATGTGACGGAACAATGTGACGGCCAATGTGACGGAACAATGTGACGGAACAATGTGACGGCACAATGTGATGGAACAATGTGACGGAACAATGTGACGGCCAATGTGACGGCACAATGTGACGGCACAATGTGACGGGCCAATGTGACGGGCCAATGTGACGGAACAATGTGACGGAACAATGTGACGGAACAATGTGACGGCCAATGTGACGGAACAATGTGACGGAACAATGTGACGGAACAATGTGACGGCACAATGTGACGGAACAATGTGACGGCCAATGTGATGGAACAATCTGACGGGACAATGTGACGGAACAATGTGATGGAACAATGTGACGGCCAATGTGACGGGACAATGTGAGGCTTAAAACCGGCAGTAAGGCCCAACCAGAGCATCGGACCTGGGTGTGAGCAGTGAGGCGAGCAGCGAGGCTTAAAACCGGCAGCGAGGCCCGACCAGAGCATCGGACCTGGGTGTGAGCAGTGAGGCAAGCAGCGAGGCTTAAAACCGGCAGCGAGGCCCGACCAGAGCATCGGACCTGGGTGTGAGCAGTGAGGCGAGCAGCGAGGCTTAAAACTGGCAGCGAGGCCCGACCAGAGCATCGGACCTGGGTGTGAGCAGTGAGGCGAGCAGCGAGGCTTAAAACCGGCAGCGAGGCCCGACCAGAGCATCGGACCTGGGTGTGAGCAGTGAGGTGAGGCGGAGCATGAAACCGGTAGCGAGCAGCAAGGCCCGACCAGAGCACCAGACCTGGGTGTGAGCAGTGAGGTGAGGCATACCAATTCAACAGCGGGGAGAGAGGTAAAAAGTAATCAAAGTGTGGCGTCACCAGGAAACAGGTAAGTGATTGGTTGGTGAGTATTTTTCTCTCTCTTTTTAAACTTTAACTCTGTGGTTTATAGTTTCTAAGGTCTCTCTGGTGTAGCGGGCACTGTTGGTAAACCAGTTAACTGAAGTGTAATTAGTGGGATTGATTGATTTAATTTAAATTCAATTAATTAAAGGGTAAGTCATGGCAGGACAGCCTGGCCACGTGATATGCTCCTCCTGCGATATGTGGGAACTCAGGGACACTTCCTGTGTCCCCGACAACTACATGTGCAGGAAGTGCACCCAGCTGCAGCTACTGACAGACCGCATTGCGGCACTGGAGCTGCGATTGGATGCATACTGGAGCATTCACGATGCTCGGAACGTCGTGAATAGCACGTTTACGGAGTTGGACACACCGCAGGTAGAGGTTGGACAGGAAGAAAGGGAACGGGTGATCAACAGGCAGAGTACTAGGCACAGGCAGGTAGTGCAGGGGTCCCCTGTGGCCATCCCCCTCTCCAACAGATACACCACTTTGAGCAGTGCTTCAGACATGTCTTCCTTTTTCCGCAACCGAGGATTCCCCTCTACTGTGGTTGACACTGCCCTCGACCGTGTCAGTTCTATCTCCCGCACTTCTGCCCTCACCCCTGCCCCTCCCTCCCGGAACCACGATAGGGTTCCCCTTGTCCTCACCTTTCACCCCACCAGCCTCCACATTCAACGGATCATCCTCCGGCATTTCCGCTACCTCCAAAGTGATCCCACCACCAAACGTATCTTCCCCTCCCCTCCCCTTTCAGCATTCCGCAGGGACCGCTCCCTCCGAGACACCCTAGTCCACTCCTCTATCACCCCAAACAGCCCTTCCTCTTCGCCTGGCACCTTCCCGTGCAAGCGGAGGAGATGTAACACCTGCCCCTATACCTCCCCCCTTCCCACTGTCCAGGGCCCCAAACACCCCTTCCAGGTGAAACAGCGATTTACTTGTACTTCTCGCAATCTAGTATACTGTATTCGCTGCTCACGATGTGGTCTCCTCTACATTGGGGAGACCAAACGCAGATTGGGTGACCGCTTTGCGGAACACCTCCGTTCAGTCCGTAAGGGTGACCCCGAGCTTCCGGTCGCCTGTCACTTTAATTCTCCGCTCCACTCCCACTCTGACCTCACCGTCCTTGGCCTCTTACACTGTTCCAACGAAGCTCAACGTAAACTCGAGGAACAGCACCTCATCTTCCGATTAGGCAGTCTGCAGCCTTCCGGACTCAATATTGAGTTCAACAATTTCAGATCATAAGCTCGGCCCCCATTTCATTTTCTCTTGTAATTGTTCCACTCCTTTTCCCCCCCCCTTTCCTTTTGTTTCTCTCTCACACCTGGCAGCTATCTCTTGCCCTGCCAGTACACTTTACACCTAATCTCAGCCTATTACCATCTCGTCTAGCTTCTAATCTCTTTTACTTCTTTTGTTTCTTTTATTCTTTTGTCCAATCGCAGCCCTGCCTTCGATCCAGTTTCTTTTCTTTCCAGTTTTGAAGAAGGGTCCAACCCGAAACGTCAACTCAAATTTCTCTCCACGGATGTTGCCTGACCTGCTGAGTTTTTCCAGCATTTTCTGTTGTTATTTCACCAGTTTGAGTACTGTTGGGGGGGGGGATGGCTTATCAGAGGAAGGCAGCAGCAGCCAACTTCCTGGCACCAGGGGTGGTTCTGCTGCACAGAATGGAAGGAAAGAGGGGTAGAGCTATAGTAATAGGGGATTCTATTGTAAGGGGAATAGATAGGCATTTCTGCAGCCGCAAACAAGACTCCAGGATGGTGTGTTGCCTCCCTGGTGCAAGGATCAAGGATGTCTCCGAGCGGCTGCAGAGCATCTTGGAAGGGGAGGGTGAACAGCCAGTTGTCATGGTGCATATAGGCACCAACGATGTAGGTAAAAAGCGGGATGAGGTCCTAAAAGCGGAATATAGGGAGTTAGAAGATAAATTAAAAAACAGGACCTCAAAGGTAGTAATCTCAGGATTGCTACCAGTGCCACGTGCTAGTCAGAGTAGAAATAGAAGGATACTTCAGATGAATACGTGGCTAGAGGAATGGTGCCAGGGGGAGGGATTCAAGTTCCTGTGACATTGGAACCGGTTCTGGGGGAGGTGGGACCAGTTCAAACCGGACGGTTTGCACCTGGGCAGGGCTGGAACCGATGTCCGAGGGGGAGTGTTTGCTAGTGCTCTGGGGGAGGGTTTAAACTAAAATGGCAGGGGGTTGGGAACCTGAGCAGGGAGACAGAGGAAAGGGAAACAAGGATAAAAGCAAAAGATAGGAAGGAGAAAAACAAAAGTGGCAGTCAGAGAAATCAACGGTATAAATCAAACGTGGCCACAGAAAATAATAATTCTAATAGGTCTGAGCGTTAAAAAAACAAGCCTGAAGGCTTTGTGTCTTAATGTGAGGAGCATTTGTAATAAGGTGGATGAATTGGCTGCGCAAATAGAGGTAAACGAATATGATTTGGTTGGGATTACGGAAACGTGGCTCAAGGATGGCCAAGACTGGGAACTCAACATTCAGGGGTATTCGATATTCAGGAAAGATAGACAAAAAGGAAAGGGAGGTGGGGTAGCATTACTGGTTAAAGAAGGGATTAACACAATTGTAATGAAGGATATTAGCTCTGATGATCTGGAATCTGTATGGGTAGAATTGAGGAATACTAAGGGGAAAAAACGTTAGTGGGAGTGGTATATAGACCTCCAAACAGTAAGGCAGAGGTTGGGGATGGCATTAAAAGGGAAATTAAAGAAGCGTGCAATAAGGGCACAGCAGTCATCATGGGTGACTTTAATCTACATATAGATTGGGCCAACCAAATTAGTAACAATACTGTGGAGGAGGAATTCCTGGAGTGTTTACGGGATTGTTTCCTGGACCAATATGTCGAGGAACCAACCAGAGATCAGGCCATCTTAGACTGGGTATTATGTAACGAGAAAGGATTAATTAGCAATCTTGTTGTACGAGGCCCCTTGGGTCGGAGCGATCATAATATGATCGAATTCTTCATTAAGATGGAGAATGAAGTAGTTGACTCAGAGACTAGGGTCCTCAATTTAAATAAAGGAAACTACGATGGTCTGAGGAGCGAGTTGGGTAGGATTGATTGGGGAATGGCACTCAAAGGGTTGACGGTGGATAGGCAATGGCAAACATTCAAAGACCGCATGGATGAGCTACAGAATTTGTTCATCCCAGTTTGGCATAAAAATAAAACAAAAAAGGTGACTCAACCATGGCGAACAAGGGAAATTAGGGATAGCATAAGATCCGAGGAGAGGACATATAAAATGGCCAGAAAAAGCAATAATCCTGAGGATTGGGAGCAGTTTAGGATTGAACAAAGGAGGACAAAGGGATTAATTAAGAAAGGGAAAATAGAATATGAGAGTAAGCTTTCAGGGAACATAAAAACTGACTGTAAAAGCTTTTATAGATATGTGAAGAGAAAAAGATTGGTGAAGTCAAGCGTAGGTCCCTTGCAGTCAGAATCAGGGGAATTTATAATGGGGAACAAAGAAATGGCAGACCAACTAAATACATATTTTGGTTCTGTCTTCACAAAGGAGGACACAAATAACCTCCCAGAGATGCTGGGGAACATAGGGTCTGATGAAAGGGTGGAACTGAAAGAAATCAGTATTTGTAGGGAAATGGTGTTCGGAAAATTGATGGAACTGAAGGCCGATAAATCCCCAGGGCCTGATAATCTACATCCCAGGGTACTTAAGGAAGTGGCCCTAGAAATAGTAGATGCATTGCTGGTCATCTTCCAGAACTCGATAGACTCTGGAACAGTACCCATGGATTGGAGGGTAGCTAATGTTACCCCACTATTCAAAAAAGGTGGTAGAGAAAAAGCGGGGAATTATAGACCGGTAAGCCTGACATCGGTAGTGGGGAAAATGCTAGAGTCCATTATAAAAGATGTAATAGCAGAACACTTGGAAAGCAGTGACAGGATCGTACAAAGTCAACATGGATTTACAATAGGTAAATCATGCTTGACTAATCTACTGAAATTTTTTGAGGATGCAACTGGTAAAATAGATAAGGGAGAACCAGTGGATGTGGTATATTTGGACTTTCAGAAGGCTTTCGATAAGGTCCCGCATAAGAGATTAGCGTGCAAAATTAAGGCACATGGGATTGGGGGCAAGGTATTGACTTGGATAGAGAACTGGTTGGCGGACAGAAAGCAAAGAGTTGGAATAAACGGGTCGTTTTCCGAGTGGCAGGCAGTGACTAGTGGGGTACCGCAAGGATCGGTCCTAGGACCCCAGCTGTTCACAATATATATTCATGATCTGGACGAGGGAATTGGATGTAATATCTCCAAATTTGCAGATGACACAAAGCTGGGTGGGAGGGTATGCTGTGAAGAGGATGTCGTGAACCTCCAGTACGATTTGGACAGGTTCGGTGATTGGGCAGAAACATGGCAAATGCACTATAATGTGGATAAATGTGAGGTTATCCACTTTGGTGGCAAAAACAGGAAGGCAGATTATTATTTGAACGGCAATAGATTGGGAGAAGGGGAAGTGCAAAGAGACCTGGGTGTTCTTGTGCACCAGTCGCTGAAGGTAAGCATGCAGGTGCAGCAGGCGGTTAAGAAGGCAAATGGTATGTTGGCCTTCGTAGCAAGAGGGTTCGAGTACAGGAACAAGGATGTCTTGCTACAATTGTACAGGGCCTTGGTGAGACTACACCTTGAGTATTGTGTGCAGTTTTGGTTGCCTTACCTGAGGAAGGATGTTCTTGCCATGGAGGGAGTGCAGCAAAGATTCACCAGGCTGATACCTGGGATGGCAGGAATGACGTATGAGGAGAGATTGTGTCGATTGGGCTTATACTCGCTGGAGTTTAGAAGATTGAGAGGGGATCTCATTGAAACCTATAAAATTCTGTCAGGCCTGGACAGACTAGATGCAGGAAGGATGTTTCTGATGGTCGGGGAGTCCAGAACCAGGGGTCACAGTCTAAGGATAAGGGGTAAGCCATTTAGGACAGAAATGAGGAGGAATTTCTTCACCCAGAGAGTGGTGAACCTGTGGAATTCTCTACCACAGAGGGCGGTGGAGGCCAGTTCATTAAATATATTCAAGAAGGAGTTGGATATATTTCTTAAGGCTAAAGGGATCAAGGGATATGGGGAGAAGGCAGGGACAGGGTACTGAATTTGGATGATCAGCCATGATCTCATTGAATGGCGGAGCAGGCTCGAGGGGCCGAATGGCCTACTCCTGCTCCTATCTTCTATGTTTCTATGTTTCTATATGTAACAATGTGACGGACCAGTGCGACGGGCCAGTGTGACGGGCCAGTGTCACTGAACAGTGTGACGGAACAGTGTGACGGGCCAGTGTGACGGGCCAGTGTCACTGAACAGTGTGACGGAACAGTGTGACGGGACAGTGTGACGGGCCAGTGTCACTGAACAGTGTGACGGGACAGTGTGACGGGTCAATGTGCCGGGCCAATGTGACGGACCAATGTAACGGGCCAATGTGAGGGGCCAGTGTGACGGGCCAGTGTGACGGACCAATGTGAGGGACCAGTGTGACGGGCCAGTGTGACGGGACAGTGTGACGGGCCAGTGTCACTGAACAGTGTGACGGGACAGTGTGACGGGACAATGTAACGGGACCAGTGTAACGGGCCAATGTGAGGGACCAGTGTGACGGGCCAGTGTGCTTCCTACCCGCGAGCCAAGGTCGGGGAAGCAGCCTGTTCACGGCGGTGGGTAGCGGTGAGACCCAGGCTCTGCCATCCGCTGCTCACACCCAACTTGTGTCTGTGTCTTTTCCCTCTCGCTCTCCTCAAGGGAGCCAGGGCACCGAGACGGTTGAATTGCTGCGATTTCTCGAAAGAGGCACGAATGCAGCACATGTGGTTAAATGATGCACGGTTCCCGGCTCCACATAAAGATCCCACACACAGGCTCATCGCATCTGCCCGAGTGTCAATCACAGCCGCCACAACAACCCTGCAAACTACCTGAGTGAGTGCGACCAGCAGCCGCTCTGCAGCTCCACCGACTGCAAATCACCTTTAATTACACTGGCTTCATACAATTTGTAATTTTATTTTCTTTCTTTGAAACGACAGTGATGGGGGGTAATCAATAACTAATTAATATAGATTTACCCATTTACAATTCTCAAAGAAATCGCAAGTGACCCGGATTGGACTCACTAGGAACAAAACCACTTGTGTACAATTTGTGTTTTATTTTAAAGTTTCTGTGTTTCAGATACATTTTCAATTAAATCAAATAAAGGTTGAAGCGTGTAAGAGCGTAAGCGTAACTACTATTTTACTGAAAACGAAAAACACTGGTTGCCCCCGAGATATCAACGGAACAAAACATACATGCCACCGACTATAAGGGCCACACTACAATAATAAAGCAATGTAGAGATGTCATTCCAATCAGTCATTGTAACCTGACCCTAAACCTAACGCAGAGCCACACAGGTAGGATTTTTTAAAAGTTTTTTGTAAAGAGCTGTGACCTGTTAGAGGTTAAATGTGCCACTAATGAGCTTTGTAAACCGACTGTTAATCTATATTGGTTTATGTTTGAAAAAATAGCAACTCAGGATTTTTATACCAAATCCCTTGATTTTTAAGCGTTTGTCTCTTGATTTGTGAGACAGCGGGGTCGGCAATACTGCCCCCGACAGCAGCAACCTCAGGACAGCAAGTGCTGAACATTTACCAACTTCACCAACCTTCCCGTTAGGCTCAATCTCGGAGCTCAGGCTCAACCTCGGAGCTCAGGCTCACCAGGAATTATCAACGGGGCTTGTGAGCTTGGTCAGTGCTGAGATAGGTAAAGGTGAGAGCACAGGCACAGCACAGCGGCATCAGGGCACGGAGCGCGAGGGCAGAAGCGAACAGACAGACATTGAACAGGAAGCTGAAAATCCGAAAGAGGAACCGAAATGACTGGAAGACATTCAGCAGGTGAGGGAGGGTGTGTGGAGCGATCAGAGGAATGTGCAATGGCTCGTCAAAAGTGGAACGCTGGCTGAGAGAACAGTGATCGTGTTCAAATGGAAAAGAAACTTCAGCACTGCCTACTGACAATCGCAGTGAAGCCCCAGCATGGTTACATAACATAAGAAGTAGGAGGAGTAGGCCATACGGCCCCTCGGGCCTGCTCCGCCATTCAATAGGATCATGGCTGATCCGAACCTAGACTCACGCCCACATCCCTGCCCGCTCCCCATAACCCTTAATTCCCTTATCAGCTAGGAAACTGTCTATCTCCATTTTAAATGTATTTAATGTCGCAGCTTCCACAGCTCTCTGAAGTAGCACATGCCATAGTTCTGGCTAGAGTGGCCCCGGTGCAGGAGAATAGCTGTACTGGGCAGGGATCACATTGAGAAGAACACAAGAATTAGGAACAGGAGTCGGCCATTGGGCCCCTCGAACCTGCTCCACCATTCAATAAGATCATGGCTGATCATCGACCTCAACTCCACTTTCCCGCCCCATCCCCATATCCCTTGATTCCCCTAGAGTCCAAAAATCTATCGATCTCAGCCTTGAATATACTCAAGGACTCGGCATCCACAGCCCTCTGGGGCAGAGAATTCCAAAGATTCACAATCCTCTGAGTGAAGAAATTCCTCCTCATCTCAGTCTTAAATGGCCGACCCCTTATCCTGAGACTATGCCCCCTAGTTCTAGACTCTCCAGCCAGGGGAAACAACTGATCAGCATCTACCCTGTCAATCCCCCTCAGAATCCTGTATGTTTCATTGAGATTGATAGTGAAGTGAGCTGAGCTGCAGCAGTCTGCGTTGCTGGGCATGGGAAGAGCCACCAGTGGGAACAAACACAAGAAAAGGTTATTGCTAAACCTTTACAAATCACTGGTAAGGCTTCAGCTGGAGTATTGTGTCCAATTCTGGGCACCGCACTTTAGGAAGGATGTCAAGACCTTGGAGAGGGTGCAGAGGAGGTTGACTAGAATGGTACCAGGGATGGGGGACTTCAGTTATGTGGAGAGACTGGAGAAGCTGGGGTTGTTCTCCTTAGAGCGGAGAAGGTTAAGAGGAGATTTGATAGAGGTGTTCAAAATCATGAGGGGTTTTGATGGAGTAAATAAGGAGAAACTGTTTCCAGTGGTGTGGAAGGTCGGTAACCAGAGGACACAGAGTGAAGGTAATTGGCAAAAGAACCAGAGGAGATGAGATGAGGAGACACTATTCTACGCAGCGAGTTGTTGTGATCTGGAATGCGCTGCCTGAAAGGGCGGTGGAAGCAGATTCAATAATAACTTTCAAAAGGGAATTGGAGAAATACTTGCAGGGGTTTAAATTTGCAGAACTCTGGGGAAAGAGCAGGGGGCAGTGGGACTAATTGGAGAGCTCTACCAAAGATCCAGCACAGGCTCGATGGGCCGAATGGCCTCCTTCTGTGCTGTAACATTCTATGAGTCTATGACCAGGACCCCAATTCTAGAATAAAACACTGCAATGCTTAATCATTCCAAAGACTTTCAATTTTGGGAGCATAGTTACAGACACAACCTGTCAGAATTCTGACAAAAGGTCATCGAGCTGAAACGTTAACTCTGTTTCTCTCTCCACAGATGCTGCCTGACCTGCTGAGGGTCAGCCATGATCTCATTAAATGGCAGAGCAGGCTCGAGGGGCCGAATGGCCTACTCCTGCTCCTATCTTCTATGTTTCTATGTCTTGGATGGTGTCGAGCTTCTTGAGTGTTGTTGGAGCTGCACTCATCCAGGCAAGTGGAGAGTATTCTATCACACTCCTGACTTGTGTCTTGTAGATGGTGGAAAGGCTTTGGGGAGTCAGGAGGTGAGACACTCGCCACAATATACCCAGCCTCTGACCTGCTCTTGTTGCCACAGTATTTATGTGGCTGGTCCAGTTAAGTTTCTGGTCAATGGTGACCCCCAGGATATTGATGGGAGATTCAGTGATGGCAATGCCAAGGCAACTCGTCAAGGCTTCTTCGGCAGCACCTCCCAAACCCGCGACCTCTTCCACCTAGAAGGACAAGGGCAGCAGTCGCATGGGAACACCGCCACCTCCAAGTTCCCCTCCAAGTCACACACCATCCTGACTTAGAAGTATATCACTGATCCTTCATCGTTGCTGGGTCAAAATCTTGATGATTTGGACAGTTTGGGTGATTGGGCAGAAGCATGGCAGATGCAATATAATGTGGATAAATGTGAGGTTATCCACTTTGGTGGCAAAAGCAGGAAGGCAGATTATTATCTGAATGGCAATAGATTGGGAGAAGGGGAAGTGCAACGAGACCTGGGTGTCCTTGTGCACCAGTCGCTGAAGGTAAGCATGCAGGTGCAGCAGGCGGTTAAGAAGGCAAATGGTATGTTGGCCTTCGTAGCGAGAGGGTTTGAGTACAGGAACAAGGATGTCTTGCTGCAGTTGTACAGGGACTTGGTGAGACCACACCTTGAGTATTGTGTGCAGTTTTGGTCGCCTTATCGGAGGAAGGATATTCTTGCCATGGAAAGAGTTCAGCGAAGATTCACCAGGATACCTGGGATGGCAGGAATGACGTATGAGGAGAGATTGGGTCGATTGGGCTTGTACTCGCTGGAGTTTAGAAGAATGAGAGGGGATCGCATTGAAACTTATAAAATTCTGGCAGGACTGGACAGACTAGATGCAGGGAGGATGTTCCCGATGGTCGGGGAATACAGAACCAGGGGTCACAGTCTAAAGATAAGGGGTAGGCCTTTTAGGACAGAAATGAGGAGGAATTTCTTCACCCAGAGAGTGGTGAACCTGTGGAATTCTCTGCCACAGAAGGCAGTAGAGGCCAATTCATTAAATATATTCAAGAAGGAGTTGGATATATTTCTTAAGGCTAAAGGGATCAAGAGATATGGGGAGAAAGCAGGGACAGGGTACTGAATTTGGATGATCAGCCATGATCACATTGAATGGCGGAGCAGGCTAGAGGGGCCGAATGGCCAACTCCTGCTCCGATCTTCTATGTTTCCAGAATAGCACAGGGTACAAAGGAAGGCCGGGTATTTGTGCTCTCAGTGTGGTGACTGCCAAAGGGTTAAAATCCATCAGGGGAGGAAGTGATTACGTAGAAAGATATTCTGGTGACAGAGACTAGTGTCTACCTGCCCCAGTCCGGTCACAGCGGCCAAACAGCCAGAGGAATGTTGCTATCTTCAAACACAGGCAGTAAAGTATTTAGATAAAAACACACAAAGGGATTTGCTGAGTAATTCTGGGCTGTAAATCTATCAGATCCTGCTCACAAACAGCAGGCACACAGCCAAAATAAATCTTTCTGAAATCTTGAGTTTGCTAATTCAGCATCCAGTCGGACAGAATGGACTCTTTATAAACTCACTGATCTGCGATTGAATTTCCCCCTTTTCTGAGGTCTCTCAGAACACAAGTCGTCTCTCCCGGCCAGACAGCACAGACCCAATCAGCACAGACCCAATCAGCACAGACCCAGACAGCACAGACCCAGACAGCACAGACCCAGACAGCACAGACCCAGACAGCACAGACCCAGACAGCACAGACCCAGACAGCACAGACCCAATCAGCACAGACCCAATCAGCACAGACCCAGACAGCACAGACCCAATCAGCACAGACCCAGACAGCACAGACCCAGACAGCACAGACCCAATCAGCACAGACCCAATCAGCACAGACCCAGACAGCACAGACCCAGACAGCACAGACCCAGACAGCACAGACCCAGACAGCAGAGACCCAGACAGCACAGACCCAATCAGCACAGACCCAGACAGCACAGACCCAATCAGCACAGACCCAGACAGCACAGACCCAATCAGCACAGACCCAGACAGCACAGACCCAATCAGCACAGACCCAGACAGCACAGACCCAATCAGCACAGACCCAGACAGCACAGACCCAGACAGCACAGACCCAGACAGCACAGACCCAGACAGCACAGACCCAGACAGCACAGACCCAATCAGCACAGACCCAATCAGCACAGACCCAATCAGCACAGACCCAGACAGCACAGACCCAGACAGCACAGACCCAGACAGCACAGACCCAGACAGCACAGACCCAGGTCTCTGCTCCGCAAATAAAAAACAGGGAATGCTGGAAGCACGGAGCAGGCCCATCAACATCGGGAGGGAACGAGGCAGGTCAAAGACCAGTGAAGGCCCATTAACCTGCGCTGTTCTATTTCAGTTTTCCTGTTTCTATTTCAGGCTTCCAGACTTTGCGGGTTTCTTTTCTCTTTATCTCCAGGGTTAATCTAAAGTTTGATTAAATCAGGGGGCGAGGGAACAGTCGATGTGAATCCTGGGACAGTTTTATGTCAGAGCCTTGACGTCAGTGAGCGCACTGTGACGACGGGTGATAGTACAGCACAGTGTCTGATTGGAGAATGTGGTGTGATGGGAAGAGCAGGCACGGGCCTGTTCTGCTTGTTACTGTCCCAGCGAGTAGCCACGGAGCTGTGTTTAGGGGGTGTAGTCACAGGACTCAGGGTTACGCTGGGCATACAGCTCGTAGAAGCCTTTGTAGGCTTTGCTGTCACTGGCAGTTGCCTTGACGGCGGGATCTTGCTGCATGGCCTGGATCCAGTGCCTGAGGGCTGGGACGGGGTCCAGGAACCTGCACAAACAGGAAGAGAGAGTCAGTGAAAAGCGAGAGAAGTGAATCATTAACCAGCACGGGTCCTGAACAGATCCTAGCTCTGGGTTTTATACACACCCACCCCTCCACCGTTCCCCAGCCACTAGCAAGGCTCAAGCTCAGGCCTCAGCTGCTCTGTAACCGATCATTGAGAAACATCCATATATAGAATGTACAGCACGGAAACAGTCCGTGTCGGCCTTCACCCTCCACCTGAGCAAATAGTTCTAAACACACTTACCCACCCTGCTCCCATATCCCTTTATCGCCTTTTCCTTTATCCTCCTCTCCAATCTAATCTTCAATGTTGACACAGTTTCTGCCTCAATCACTAACCCTGGGAGTGAATTCCACAGCCTCACAACTCTGTGTATGAAGGAGTTTCTCCTGCCCTCTGTTCTAAATCTCTTACATTTAATCTTGTATTGTAGGAATGTCTAGTTCCTATCCAAAGACTGAGGTCCACTCAGCCGATCAAACAATACGAAGTTTAATGGAAACTAACAGGTTTAAACAAGTAACTACAGGAGAACATCGAGTGTAGGTCTGCTCAGTTCGGAGGCTCCACGAGGACTGCTCAGGCGGTCCCGTGGTTGACGTCATGACGTCATCACGTTCTTCCCGCCAGTGGGGGATCACGTGATGAACAGCATGACGTCATCGCGTTTACCCGCGCTGTTAAAGTAATCACGTTCTGTACAAGTAAACAGTATAAATAAAGATACAGACTCAGGCTGTAGCTAACATGTTGTTAAAGGGAATTATATACAAATGATCTGAGTCCTTTAGTGGCTCCGCCACAGTATCTTTGAGTCCTCGTCCCAGGCCCCTCGTGGGATGTGCACCAGTGACCCTTGAATGAACCACACCTCTCACGTGTTTTAGTCCAGGATGTTTTGGCAGTTATTAGTGACCAACTTCTAGTTCTAGCAGTCATTATTAACTGATCACTAGTTCTAGCAGTCATTATTAACTGATCACTAGTTCTAGCAGTCATGAGTGCCCGGTCACTAGGTGTTGTAGACTGCTTTGATCCTGTGCCGCAGGTACCGGTAACCAGGGTCCCTGTGTGGCTGATGCCCATCAGAACAGGTTAAAGAAGGAGACAGAGGCAGAACCCAGGCCTGGGTATGAGACTCAGTAATGTGTGGTATTTGCTGAACTATGGACTGGCCAGATGGACTCTCCCAGTCCTCTGTTATTGAAGCAGCTTCAAAAACACACAACGAGCAGCCAAAGGGTGGAAGTTACAAGCAGCGATGTTTCTCTATGAACATTAAACTCACCGGATCACACTCCTCGCTGCGGAATAAGTGGAGGAGTTTGATACAAGCCCCCCGTTAAACACTTGGGGGAGGGGATAGTTGGCTCGCACCCTTTGGGGCGCTAACTTCGCCAGGGCGCTACTGGAAGCGCTCCCCCTCCCTCTTGGGGCGCTCCCATGGAATATCGCGGCACCACGTGTGCCGACACCTAGGGCCGTGGTATTACAGGCCTTCCTCCACTGATTAAAGGGGAGGGGACTAGCACAGCACGCACCGGGGCCCTGCTGGCCCACCGGGGAGCGGGGTGTCAGCAAAAGAGCCCGGCACTCAAGAGGAGTGCCGGACTGACCGATCGCGGCCAGCACCCCGCAGCAGGAGGCCAGAGGGGGCAGGTGCTGGCAAGCGGCCCCCAAAAAAATGGCCCTTTAATTATCGCCGCCCAGGCCACATAAACGCCCCCCTGACCCTGTCGGACATAGCGTCCAGCGGCAGGTCAGGGGGCGCGAGTGAAATCTGCAGCCGGGGCGTGAGCGGGACGTATGCACACGACGATGACGTCATCGCCGGAGGCGCGATGCCACGAGGCGCTACCGGCTACTGCCACCGCTAACCTCCCGCTGAATTTCACGGCGCCGGCCCACGGGGCGCTAACAGGAGGCGCAAAGCAACCAAATCTTTCCCCCTTGGACAGTAAGGTCACGGACAGTCATTTCTCACTCGCTGGATTGTCCTGTTGGGATTATGTGGGGCTGGAGTTTTGGGAAGGGCTGTTCCCAGCGCTGGTGTCTCATTGAGGAATAAATCAGAAATCAGAACACTGAGCTCTGTGAGAATCTGCAACTTGAGAGATCTGGGAATTACTGAGACAGGGATTGAATGGTTCCGAGTGTCTGGAGGCTCCCCAGTACCACTGGCCAGGACAGGCACGTGAGCATTGCTTTAAAGTCATTCTTGTCTCGATCGTTAAGGGTGAGGCTTCCTCCTTTTACAAAAGTGTTATTTATGCCCTTCCTGCATCTAAGTTTTGTCCTGTTGTGTAGCTGGGTGACCTCCTCCCTGATCCCACTGCACTGGGAGAGCCCTCCCTAAACCCCCCAACACTGACCCTCTCCTCCCCCCACCCCACCCAGGCACAGCACGGGTTAGATACAGAGTAAAGCTCCCTCTGCACTGTCCGATCAAACACTCCCAGGGCAGGTACAGCACAGGTTAGATACAGAGTAAAGCTCCCTCTACACTGTCCCATCAAACACTCCCAGGGCAGGTACAACATGGGTTAGATACAGAGTAAAGCTCCCTCTACACTGTCCCGTCAAACACTCCCAGGGCAGGTACAGCACGGGTTAGATACAGAGTAAAGCTCGCTCTACACTGCCCCACCAAACACTCCCAGGGCAGGTACAGCACGGGTTAGATACAGAGTAAAGCTCCCTCTACACTGCCCCACCAAACACTCCCAGGGCAGGTACAGCACGGGTTAGATACAGAGTAAAGCTCGCTCTACACTGCCCCACCAAACACTCCCAGGGCAGGTACAGCATGGGTTAGATACAGAGGAAAGCTCCCTCTGCAATGTCCCATCAAACACTCCCAGGGCAGGTACAGCACGGGTTAGATACAGAGTAAAGCTCCCTCTACACTGTCCCATCAAACACTCCCAGGGCAGGTACAGCACGGGTTGAGTAAAGCTCCCATCAAACACTCTGGGGTGGATTTGACCCATGTTGCAGTAGTGAAAGGCTAGTGTCTGACCAATGCCACCACCCACTCTCTCATTAATGTCATTTTAATTTTCCTCACTCACTTGCTCAACGAGAGGGACTCCAGGCGCTCGAACCACGGCCACAGCATGTAGTCGATCATCATCACTGAGTCACCACCGAAAAATGGAGTCTTTGGCCTGGCTAAATGCTGCAACAAACCAGAGGTCAGGACAGCGCAGGCAAGAGTGCTACTCCAGGACTACACACACAAGGAGAATTGGAATGGGACAAGACCAGTGAGTCTTTCCATGTGACTATGCACAGCCTCCACCGCCAGAACCTCTCATATTTCAACCCCGTAGACGGTGAGTCAGGGCAGGTAAATCATCGACCCAATAATGGAGCAAGTCTCCAGGGCATGAGGCAACCATTCCAATCCCCAGTGCTGAGCCCCTGGCCACTCACCTTCCCGAGGAAACAAGGAAATATGTCATGAGGAAAGGCTGTCAATCCAGCTGCTACCACAGACTCTGTCCAAAGCAGCCCATCGCAGATTCTATCCACCCATTCACTCTCCTGAGCAAAGGTTCCTGTTTCCCAGAGATAGTCAAGAAAAACACCCAAATATTCATCAATCCTCACATCTCCATTGTCCAACCTTGGGCTGCTGCCCGCTGCTTCCCACAGTCAGGATTTATTTCTGTAATAATGCGTCGAATTCTTAGAATAAGGCATTTTTCTCCCTCCTCTCTCTGCTGCCTACATTCTCTGTACCACACTGTACTGCCTCCTCTCTCTGCTGCCTACATTCTCTGTACCACACTGTACTGCCTCCTCTCTCTGCTGCCTACATTCTCTGTACCACACTGTACTGCCTCCTCTCTCGGCCATTTCCTCAGTGATGAAATTGGATTGTACTACTCCAGACTGGAACACAAAATCCAGGCTGACACTCCCAGTGCCAATGCTGAGGGAGTGCTGCACTGTCAGAGGTGCTGTCTTTCGGATGAGACGTTAAACCGAGGCCCGTCTGACCTCTCGGGTGGATGTCGAAGATCCCATGGCCACTATTCAAAGAAGAGCAGGGGAGTTCTCCCCGGTGTTTTGGGGTCAATATTTATCACTCAACCCACATCACTAAATCAGATTATCGGGTCATTATCACATTACTGTTTGTGGGAGCTTGCTGTGCATAAATTGGCTGCCGTGTTTCCTACATTACAACAGTGACTACACTTCAAAGGTACTTCATTGGCTGTGAAGCACTTTGGGACGTCCCGAGGTGGTGAAAGGCGCTATAAAAATACAAGTCTTTCTTCTCATTGATATTTAAATTCTACATATCGTCCCGTCAGTGTGGCAGCTTGGCTCAGTGGGTGCGAAGTTGTCTCCGAGCTCAGGTGTTTGTCAGAAGTGACATTAAAGGGAGATCCCGTTTGCCTGTTCCACTAGTTCAGGGGAACATTAAAGATCCCACGGCAATACTCGCAGAGCCAGTCTCTGCCCCCAATCCCCACACTACCACAATGCACTGTTTGCCCAGTTCCTGCTCCCCAGCCCCACGCCCAGTGTGTTATTACCGTGTTTCCCAGATTCCCCCTTTACCTGTTCGAAGTTGTTGAGCTGAGCCTGGAATTCCTCCTCCATTTTAGACGTATCCTCGGATTTTCTCTTTCCCATCGGAATCTTGTACACGTAACCTTGTAGCTGGTGACAGAACAGGTGGAGACATTAACGACGGGTGCTGGAGCACTGTACACCTCGCTGCAGGAGGTCGCTCAGTGCTGAAGTAACATTTAGTATCACGGCTCAGCATACTGTCCACACATACCTGCTCACCAGCACTGTTTAAAACCAGAGTTTCAATGAATGCGTGGAGCAGGCTGCGTGCTGTCTGTACAAGCAGCTTTTACAATCATCAACTGCAAAGTTCAAGATGACTCAGTGGGTAGCACTCTCGCCTCGGAATCAAGAAGGTCGTGGGTTCAACTCGCACGCCAGAGACTTGAGCACACAATCCAGGCTGACTGACTACTGAGGGAGTGCTGCGCTGTCGGAGGTGCCGTCCATCAGATGAGACGTTAAACTGAGTCTGCCTCTCAGGCAGAAGATCCCATGGCACTATTTCAAAGAAGGGCAGCGGAATTTTCCCCCAGTGTCCTGACCAATATTTATGCCTCAACCAACATCAATAAAACAGAGTCAGCTCGTGGCTGCTTGTGGGATCTTGCTGTTCACAAATTGGCTGCTGCGTTTGCCTACAAAACACAAGTGACTAAAAGTCTTTTTTTAGCTGGGAAGCACTTTGGGATTGATGCGCCATCAATTACTCCAAAGACTGAGGTTAAGCGAGTAACAACCAGGCTTTTATTAACTAAAGAATGAAGGTCTAGTCTCGAGTGGTCGACCCGTCCAGAATACCAAGGGACTGGGAGGTAGTCACTTATATACCTGGAATAGTGGGAGGAGTCAGCCGAGGCATGTCCAGACCTGTACCTATTGGAATACACATACAGACACAGACAGGTATAACAGTGGTTTACCACAGGGATGTCCTGACTTTTTTTGTTTTAATTTGTTCCTGGGATGTGAGCGTCGCTGACAATGCCAGCATTTCTTGCCCATCCCTAATTGCCCTTGAGAAGGTGGTGGTGAGCCGCCTTCTTGAACCGCTGCAGTCCGTGTGGTGAAGGTGCTCCCACAGTGCTGTTAGGGAGGGAGTTCCAGGAATTTGACCCAGCGACGATTGAAGGACTCCCCCTTCGCCCTCCTCCCACACTGAGTGCATTAATCCAGTGGATGGCTCCATCATACAATCAGGAGGGGCTGAGACTTCACCGACGCTCTATGCCGAGCGAACTGGGGGTGGTCCTGGGCTGGTGGGGGTGGGCGATGGGATTCACCCTGGGGCCCTGCTTCTAACCATTATCCAGTGACTCGTACTGGAAGTGTGTGTGTGGATGTTGCAGGAGGACAGGGACGATGAAGGATTGGCGATATATATACACAAATAAACTCTAAAGCCTGCACATCTGCCAATGCACTTTATTATGGTTATGTTTATGTTAATGTATTACAAGCCAAATGTATGTTGAATGTTTAAATGTCTTAATCCAAATGTACACTCTCGGGAGCCGCAAGCCTACATTTCGTTGTACTGCACTTGTGCACTAACAATGACAATAAAAGTTGATTTGATTTGATTTGAAGTCAGGATGGTGTGTGACTTGGAGGGGAACTTGGAGGTGGTGGTGTTCCCATGCACCTGCTGCCCTTGTGCATCTAGGTGGAAGAGGTCGTGGGTTTGGGAGGTGCTGTCAAAGAAGCCTTGGCGAGTTGCTGCAGTGCATCTTGTAGATGGTACACAATGCAGCCACGGTGCGCTGGTGGTGGAGGGAGTGAATGTTTAAGGTGGTGGATGGGGTGCCAATCAAATGGGCTGCTTTGTCCTGGATGGTGTCGAGCTTTTTGAGTGTTGTTGGAGTTGCAACTCATCCAGGCAAGTGGAGAGTATTCCATCACACTCCTGAGTTGTGCCTTGTAGATGGTGGAAAGGTTTTGGGGAGTCAGGAGGTGAGACACTCACCACAGAATACCTAGCCTCTGACCTGCTCTTGTTACAACAGTATTTATGTGGCCGGTCCAGTTCAGTTTCTGGTTAATGGTGATCCCCAGGATGTTGATGGTGGGGGATTCGGCGATGGTAATGCCGTTGAATGTCAAGGGGCGGTGGTTAGACTCTCGCTTGCTGGAGATAGTCATTGCCTGGCACTTCTGTGATGCGAATGTTACCTGCCACTTACCAGCCCAAGCCTGAATGTCATCCAGGTCTTGTTGCATGTGGGCATGGACTGCTTCATTATCTGAGGAGTTGTGAATGGCGCTGAACACTGTGCAATCATCAGTGAACATCCCCATGACCTTATGATGGAGGAAAGGTCATTGATGAAGCAACTGAAGATGGTTGGGCCTAGGACACTGACTTGATTTACTTGTGCAGCGATGTCCTGGGGCTGAGATGATTGGCCTCCAACAACAACAACTTGTATTTATACAGCACCTTTAACGTAGCAAAACATCCCAAGGGGCTTCACAGGAGTATTATAAGACAAAAAATTGACACAGAGCCACATAAGGATAAATTAGGGCTGATGACCAAAAGCTTGGTCAAAGAGGTAGGTTTTAAGGAGCGTCTTAAAGGAGGAAAGAGAGGTAGCGAGGTGGAGAGGTTTAGGGAGGGAATTCCAGAGCTTAGGGCCCAGGCAACAGAAGGCACGGCCACCAAAGGTTGAGCGATTATAATCAGGGATGCTCAAGAGGGCAGAATTAGAGGAGCGCACATATCTCGGGGGGTTGTGCGGCTGAAGGAGATTACAGAGATAGGAAGGGGCGAGGCCATGGAGGGATTTGAAAACAAGGATGTGAATTTTGAAATCAAGGCGCTGCTTAAGCGGGAGCCGATGCAAGTTAGCAAGCACAAGGGAGATGGGTGAACGGGACTTAGTGCAATTACCACCCCGTCAGGCTACTCTCAATCATCAGCAAAGTGCACTAACACTGTCGATGACACCTTCCATCACTTTGCTGATGATTGAGAGTAGCCTGACGGGGTGGTAATTGGCCGGATTGGATTTGTCCCGCCTTTTGTGGACAGGACATACCTGGGCAGTTTTCCACAACGCAGGTAGATGCCAGTGTTGTAGCTGGAACAGCTTGGCTAGAGGCGCGGCTAGTTCTGGAGCACAAGTCTTCAGCACGACAGCGAGATGTTGTCGGGGCCCATAGCCTTTGCTGTATCCAGTGCGCTCAGCCATTTCTTGATAGCATGTGGAGTGAATCGAATTGGTTGAAGACTGGCTTCTGTGATGGTGGGGACCTCAGGAGGAGATCAACATGGACCATCCACTTGGCACTTCTGGCTGAAGATGGTTGCAAATTCCAGTGAGTGGAGAAACCCGAATTTATGAAAGGGAAATTGTGTTTGACGAATCTGTTAGAGTTTTTTGAGGTTATAACCAGTAGAATACTTAAGGGGCAACCAGTGGATGTGGTGTATTTGGATTTTCAGAAGGCATTCGATAAGGTGCCACACAAGAGGTTATTAAACAAAATTAGGGCTCCTGGGATTGGGGGTAATATACTAGCATGGATTGAGGATTGGTTAACGGACAGAAAATGGTCAAAATCCTGGAACTCCCTCCCTAACAGCACTGTGGGAGTACCTTCACCACACGGACTGCAGCGGTTCAAGAAGGCGGCTCACCACCACCTTCTCAAGAGCAACTAGGGATGGGCAATAAATGCTGGCCTTGCCAGCGACGCCCACATCCCATAAACAAATTTTAAAAAACAGAGTAGGAATCATTTTCAGGTTGTCAGGCTGGAACTCGTGGGGTACCGCAAGGATCAGTGCTTGGGCTCCAGCTATTCACAATCTACATCAATGATTTGGATGAGGGAACCAAATGTAATATAACCAAGTTTGCAGATGATACAAAGATGGGTGGGAACGTAAGTTGTGAGGAGGATGCAAGGAGGCTTGATCAGCCATGGTCAGCCATGATCTTATGGAATGGCGGAGCAGGCTCGAGCGACTGAATGGCCGACTCCTGCTCCTATTTCTTATGTTCTTATGTTCCTAAACTGACCAGGGATGTTGTGCTGGAGATGAAAGTTATGGGATCTATCTCAGGATGATGTAGCGTGACAATCCACCAATAGAGAGACGAGGGCCCAGCTACAGGAAGGACCCGAGCTGGATAAAGGTTGCACTGTGACCTCAGCCAGTGGTAGAAGTGTGGAACTCTCCCCCACAAAAAGCAGTAGGTGCCAGCTCAATGAATAATTGTAACTCTGAGGTCGATTGATATTTGTTAGTCAAGGGATAGGGAGCCGAGACGGGTGGATGGAGTTAGGATACAGATCGGCCATGATCTCATTGAATAGTGGGACAGGCTCAAGGGGCTGAATGGCCTCCTCCTGTTCCTCTGTTCCGTGTAACTGGTCTCAGTGTGTCTGGGCTAGGGAAGGGTTAGAAGAAATGTTTCTTGCTGGAGGTCGCAGGTGTGTGGCCATCAGCTCAGGACAGGACCAGGCAAAGTCTCCCATGGTCAAATACTCTGCCAACATTCAGGGGCCAGACTGCGAGGTGAAGAATGGCCACACGTGAGGTAGCAGAGGGCGGGCAGTGGGGGGAAACCCTTACCCAGCATGGACTGAGCATCTTTCACCAGTGAGAAAGGTGCAGGAGTGGAGCTGTCCACCTGCTGGAGACATTGGCCATCTCCCTCACTTCCTGCCAGCTTCATCCGTTCACATTACATTTTGCCTCTCTCCTTTGGACCTGTTATCTCCCCCATTGGGCTTTCCACTGCCTTATTGCGATGCTCTTTGTAAATCACCCAGCACTATTTTAAAAATTCCATCCCCAGTTGTTAAACTCATCGCCTGCTCTTTGTATCAATACCCAACATTTCAACTGGCCAGCACTGGCCGTCGTTCTCTCCTCCCTTCTGTGTTCTGATCAATTGAAATTTATAAAATTCTAACAGGACTAAACAGACTAGATGCAGGAAGGGTGTTCCCGATGGTCGGGGAGTCCAGAACCAGGGGTCACAGTCTAAAGATAAGGGGTAAGCCATTTAGGACAGAGACGAGGAGGAATTTCTTCACCCAGAGAGTGGTGAACCTGTGGAATTCTCTACCACAGAAGAGAGTAGAGGCCAATTCATTAAATATATTCAAGAAGGAGTTGGATATATTTCTTAAAGCTAAAGGGATCAAGGGATATGGGGAGAAAGCAGGGACAGGGTACTGAATTTGGATGATCAGCCATGATCTCATTGAATGGCGGAGCAGGCTCGAGGGGCCGAATGGCCTACTCCTGCTCCTATCTTCTATGTTTCTATGTTTCTAATCTTAAAGAGGCATCGCCTACCTTCCTCTCTCAGTTCCGACCAAGGTTCTTGTAAGGAGGCATGGGTGAGAAAGGGTTAAGAGCGAGGATACTGACTCCAGCACACAGTGGACTAGCAATGAGTTTAGACCAATTTTGAAGCACCAAGTGAGAACGATCCCAGCACCAGAAGACACCGGAATCGCTGGATGAAAGAAGTGCACGGTCTATCGAGTTCACCTTCTACCATCCTGGTGGTCACATGATACAACAAGAATGGAGCTGTTGACTGATCACAGCAATCAATCTCAATCAATGGGCTGGATATTGTGAATGGAGGCGAGTTGGAGGCGGGACAGCTGCTTGTCGTGTCAATGTCCCGCCTCCACCCTCGCCTGACCAACCAGAGGGATTGTCCCCTGATTGAGATTGTTAAGCCCGCCCTGCTGGCTCAGCAGGCCAATTAGGGAGGAAGTCACTGACAGAGCACATCAACATCAGACGTGCTATCTGTCAAGACTTCTTGAAAGAAGAAATGTCAGCATTTGGCAGCTCTGCGAAGCTGTCAAACACTGACATTCTCTTTAGTTTGATGAGTCCTTGTGTTCTGGACTCATCAAACCTTTCAACTTTGTAAATTTCACATGGCTGTTGGGTCAGAGGATCCAACAACCAGTCTGTGAAATTGACAAGGAGGATGTCGGCTCTCCCGATCCGTCGCAGCTGAAGGCTGTAGGAAGAAAACAAGGTAAGTGAACATTTTTTAAAACTTATCACTCACCTTACATACTTACCACTCCACACTTGCACCCATCACTCACCTCTACACCTTACTTCCAGGTGCCTCCGACCGCTGCAGACCTCCTCCACGTCTCCTCCAACCTGGCGGGGTTCTCCGAGGTCGGGAAGCCTTCACCTGTGAAGGTAAATTGGCACTAATCCTTTTTTCTGCCTGTGAACTACCTGTTAACAGGCAGTTAAAAGGATTAAATGCCTTTCCCACCTCCAGGAAACGGGACCCGAAGCAGCACATCTTCCCGCCTCCTGGCAAAAGGGCACGGAGGCGGGATGGGGCGGGTTTGCTATCCGCCCCCACTTTCTCCTAATTTACCAGCTGTCCCGCCTCCATGCCTGCCTCCTCGAGGCTTGGAAAATCCAGCCCAATGAGTCTACAACAGAAACATTTTCTGGGCTATGGGGAAAGAGAAAGGAATGGGATTAATTAAGTAAATCTTTCAAAGAGCCGGCACAGGCATGATGGGCTGAATGACCTCCTTCTGTGCTGCTTGATTCTATGATCTGACTGAAGGGTATTGGCCCCTTTACCCTCCCCCAACCCCCCCCCCACACCCCGATTCCACCCATGGCTGAATGGCCTGCCACACACAGTCTAATAAATGCATCCGCTCCCTGTGGTACCTTATTGAAATGTTCCAACAGCATCTTCTGTTTGGCCTTCTCGTAGGGCTCTGTGGGCAGGAGCCGTCTCGCAGGGTAGCTCTCATCCAGAAACTCGCACGTGATTGCAGACTCGTAGATCAGCTGACTCTGGCGGGTCTCTAATACTGGCACCAAACCAAGGGGATTCTTCTCAAAGAACCAATCAGGCTTGTTCAACAGATTGATGTTGACTGTTTCATACCTTAAAGAGAATGGATTTGGAGTTGAAGGCCCAAAACCATCAAAAGATGCACACAACTGGATTGCCAAACTGGGGAAAGAATGCATCATGCAAGCATTCAGTGTAAGCACGACCGCTTCAATCAGGCAAAACCAGGAATAAACATCACTGGACACACTTTATGGGTCCAGATATTTACAGTGAGAAACTGGTGCTTATTAACTGGGCCAGAGCAAGGCTTCCTGGCCATCAGAGCATGACCACAAGCTATGGTCTTTAAGCTGTTAATAAAGCTGATTGTGTATTTAAAATTTTCATCCTTGTTTTCAAATTCCTCCATGGCCTCGCCCCTCGCTATCTCTGTAAATTCCTCCAGCCCTACAAGCCTACGAGATCTCTGCGCTCCTTTCTGGCATCTAACCTAACTCTTTCTCATTTTTTAGTCTATTCATTCTTGGGATTGTGGGCGTCGCTGGCAAGGCCGGCATTTTTTGCCCATCCCTAGTTGACCTGAGGTCTCGGGGAGGGAGGTGCTGTTGAAGTAAACTTGGCGAGTTGCGCAGTGCATCCCGTAGACAGTGCATACTGCAGCCACGGACTGCGGTGGGGGAGGGGTGGATACCGAGTCCAGGGGCAGGGCCATCAATCAAGGGAACGGCTCTGCCCTGGATGGTGGCAAGCTTCTCGAGTGTTGTTGCGGCTGCTCCCCTCCAGGTGAGTGGTGAATATTCCAGCATACTCCTGACTTGAGCCTTGCAGATGGTGCAAATGATTTTGAGGGGTCGGGCAAGCAACTCATCACAGAGACCCCAGCCTCCACCTGCTCGTGTAGCCATGGTATTGATATGGCTGGTCCATTAGGCTTCCAGTCACCGGTGACCCTCAGGATGTTAATTGTGGAGGACTCGGCATGGTACAACGCCTCAATTTTAAACTTCTCATCCTTGTTTTCAAATCGCTCCATGGGCCTCGCCCTTCCCTATCTCTGTAACCTCCTCTAGCCCTACGACCCTCCGAGGTCTCTGCACTCCTCCAATTCGGGTCTCTTGCTCATCCCCAATTTTCTTCGCTCCACCATTGGCGGTCGTGCCTTCAGCTGCCTCGGCCCTAAGCTCTGGAATTCCCCCCTTAGACCTCTCTACCTGTCTCTCCTCCCTTAAGTCGCTCCTTAAAACCTATCTCTGGGACCTCACCTGTTCTAATATCTTCTTATGTGGCTCGGTGTCACACATTGTTTGATAACGTTCCTGTGAAGCTCCTGTGCCAAGCAATGCGCCACCTCAGCCTAAGCTTGGAGCTTGTCCAGGTCCTGCTCCTAGCTGGCACGGGCTGTTACATTATCGGAGGAGTTATGGATGGAGCCGAACAACGTGGAATCATCAGTGAGCAACCCCACTCTTGACCCTATGATGGAGAAACTGAAGATGTTTAGACTAAGGACACTGCTTAAGGGCCAGGTAATTGCATGAATTCACTAGGTTCCAGGCTCTGCAAGTTGGGAAGGTCATAATATACTAACGAGGAAAGATTCCAGATTAATTTCCCTCTATCCAGGCTCCCTTGAGGATTCAGAGAGTAGCCGAGCCATATTTGGGCAAAGGTAGTGTGGTCATGGTACTGGATTAGTTCGGGACACTGATTGCTGTCTAAGTATGACCTCCCACATTGATAAGGGTGTCTGTTTGCAGTGTTACCTGGAGCCCAATAGAAAGAATCCCAGCCCCCAGTAACAGGTCCACCCATCTGGGTCCCATTAATGGGCCAGGTTGGTGGGACAATCCAAGGTGGTCTGGAGAGCTGCAGACTAGCTGGGCTCAGGACTGGGATCAGTGAGTCTGCAAGACTGTGGCAAGTACCCCCGCATTACCTCAGACAGAGCTTTGAGAAACGTTCATCTTACTTGATTCCCTTGGCTTCAAGGACCAGGCGAGTGCGGTGGACAAAAGGACAGAATTTCATGCCATACAGACGTATCATTCCCTCAGGCACAGGGCCTGGGGCAGGGCTTCCTGTGAAAGGAGGGGCAAACAATTATTTGTCAGGAGAAAATGGACATTAAACTTGAAACATCCAGGGATAGTGCAACAAATAGTGAGGAAACTGGCATAGCACTGGGGCACTGGGCAACACCTGTGAACCCAGAGTCTGGGCGGCCATGGGTTACCGAGCAGGGTGGAGACCGGTAATGGAACCAGGATCAGCAGCAAGTGAGCTGTGCCGTGATACGCAGCACGGATTTGTTAAAGGACAGTCGGGTTTGACTGACATGATTTGAGCTATTTGATGAAGTAATGGAGGGGGTTGATGAGGGTAGTGTGGTTGATGTTGTGCATATGGACTTTCAAAAGGCGTTTGATAAAGTACCACATAATAGACTAGTGAGCAAAATTAAAGCTCATGGGGTTAAAGGAGCAGTGGCTGCATGGATACAAAATCAGCTAAGAGACAGAAACTAGGCAGTAGCGGTGAAGGGCTGTTTTTCAGACTGGAGGGAAGTGTACAGTGGTGTTCCCCAGGGTCAGGCTAGGGACCACTGCTCTTTTTGATATATATTAATGACTTATACTTAGGTACACAGGCCATCATTTCAAAGTTTGCAGATGACACGAAACTCGGAAATGAGCCTGATGGTAACAGACTGCAGGGGGACAGAGACAGACTGGTGGAATGGGCAGACACATGAGAGATGTAATTTAACGCAGGGAAGTGTGAAATGATACTTTTTGGTAGGAAGAACGAGGAGAGGCAATATAAACTGAAGGGTACAATCCTAAAGGGGGTGCAGGAACGGAGAGACCTGGGGGTGGATGTACACAAATCGCTGAAGGTAGCAGGACAAGTTGGTGTGGCTGTTAAAAAAATACACTGTAGGAGTCTACGTACTCCTAGCAAAAAATACTGAACTCGGAGAGGTTCAACAGAAAAGGTTTAATTGTTGAGGCTGCATGCTGAACACAAAATGGAGTCAGAGACTACACAAAGTACGACTGCCTTTCATCAGTGCACAGCTTCGACTGCTCCTCCCCCCGCTCTGGGCTTAACTATGTTGCAGATCGAGTTTCTTAAAGGTGTGATCCTTCTTAAAGGCATGACGCCTGATTTATAGTCTACGGACCAGAAAGCGGATCGTGTCCTTTCTGTGATCGGTACGCCACAACACGACCCTTTGCTTTATAAACAGGGGCATGGAGTACAAAATCAAGGAAGTTACACTTTATAAATCACTGGTTAGGCCTCAGCTGGAGGATTGTGTCCAATTCTGGGCACCACACTTTAAGAAGGATGTCAAGGCCTTGGAGAGGGTGCAGAGGAGATTGACTAGAATGGTTCCAGGGATGGGGGACTTCAGTTATGTGGAGGGACTGGAGAAACTGGGATTGTTCTCCTTAGAACAGGGAAGGTTAATATAAGAACATAAGAAATAGGAGCAGGAGGAAGCCATTCGGCCCTTCGAGCCTGCTCTGCCATTCAATAAGATCATGGCTGATCTTCTATCTCAACTCCATAGAGGTGTTCAAAATCATGAAGGGTTTTGATCGAGTAAATAAGGAGAAACTGTTTCCAGTGGCAGGAGGGTCGGTGACCAGAGGACACAGAGTGAAGGGAATTGGCAAAAGAACCAGAGGGGAGATGTTGTGATCTGGATCGTGCTGCCTGAAAGGGCGGTGGTAACAGGTTCAACAGTAACTTTCAAAAGAGAATTGAATAAATACTTGAGGCTAGGGGGAAAGAGCAGAGAAGTGGGACTGATTGGAGAGCTCTACCAAAGAGCTGGCACGGGCACGATGGGCCGAATGGCCTCCTTCTGTGCTGTAAGATTCTTCAAAATGGAGTGTGGATTACTCAGAGCGAGATCAGAGTGCTGGGCAAAAAACACTGGAACTATCACCAACTGCAAGATACATCACACAAACACAAGGGTGAGGGCACACACAAACAGACAGGGCGACAGGGCAGGAAGAGAGACAGACTGGGCAGATGAACACACACACACACTCTCACACACAGTTGAATAGACGTGCAGCGGGATGGGGACAAATGGGGAGAATGAGTCAGAGACAGACACACATACACAGACAGACCGAGAGAGAGAAACAGGGACAGACACGGCAGATCAAGTGGGTCTCACGCACACAGAGAGACAGTCATCTGCACAGACTGACAGAGGGTGATACACACAGGGGGACAGGGAGAGGGAGACAGATAGACTGGAAAGGTTAAATGAAGGTCACACACTCGCTCTCACGCTCTCTCACACTCAAACTCTCTCACACGCACTCTCCCTCTCTCACACACACACTCACTCTCTCAAATACTCACTCTCACACTCACACAAACTCACTCACACTCAAACTCTCTCACGCACTCACTCACACAGTCTCTCTCTCACACACACACACTCAAACTCTCTCAATCACACTCACTCACACTCACACAAACTCACTCACACACACACACTCAAACTCTCACACACACTCTCTCTCTCTCACACGCACTCACTCCCTCTCAAATACTCTCACACACAGTTGAATCGACGTGCAGAGGGACGGGGACAAATGGAGAGAATGAGTCAGAGACAGACCGAGAGAGAGACACACACACAGACAGACAGACCGAGAGAGAGACACATAAGATATTGACTGAGAGGCAGAGAGGGTCTCTCCCTCACTCACACTCAGCCAGTTGTTGACTCCTTTACCTTTCGCCAGTGCTCTTGCAGACATGGCCCTGGACTGTGATCAGTTTCGACAACTTCAGAGACGAGTAACGGAGAGAAGTCGACTGCAGACTGAGCCACTCCCACCTCCAAGAGCCGTAAGCCGACCCGGAAATACCAGTCAGAGCAGTCCAGCCCACATCAGTGTGGTAATCAAGATTAATCTCCAGTCTGACTCGCTGTCACAATATTGGTAACAGAAAATCTCCTGAAACTGTGGCCCAAACTAAACTAGGAGGCACAGGATATCATTGGGGCGACGGGAAGAAGCTGCAAGGGGAATATTGAGAATGTCAGTAAATGTCAGGTGGTACAGTTTAGTTAAAAGTATTAATTATAGTTTGAATATACTTAATAATAAATGCCGTGACAGACTGACAGATTTTAGTCCCGTCTGTACATAGGGGAAATGATGAGAGGTTTCAATGAACCGGAACTAATCATTGTAACAGCTGGGTGCTGTGGAAGAGCAGAGGGATTTGTGGGTTCAGGTTCTTTCTTTTATTCATTCCTGGAATGTGGGCATCGCTGGCAAGGCCAGCATTTATTGCCCATCCCTAGTTGCCCTTGAGAAGGTGGTGGTGAGCCGCCTTCTGGAACCGCTGCAGTCCGTGTGGTGAAGGTACTCCCACAATGCTGTTAGGGAGGGAGTTCCAGGATTTTGACCCAGCGACGATGAAGGATCGACGATATACTTCCAAGTCAGGATGGTGTGTGACTTGGAGGGGAACTTGGAGGTGGTGGTGTTTCCATGCGCCTGCTGCCCTTGTCCTTCTAGGTGGAAGGGGTAATGGGTTTTGTAAAGTCTGTGAGTTGTTTAGTTAATTCATACACAGACTACCAGAGTAACTTAAAACAGGACTTTACTATTCGAAGGTCAGGGCGAATCTGCCCAATAATTCCTGACACAGCACTTATATACCGGTGTGGTCACCGTCGGTATTACAGTATACAGAAGCCAACAAGTAGTGCAACACCTAAAGTAGTTCTCTTAAAGGTGGACGGTTACATACAATAGTTCTCTTAAAGGTAGACGGGTACATACACTACAATCCTCCCTTTTTAGCTTACAACATACTGATTCCCCATTAAACATACATTATAACATATATACAACTTTATGCAAGACAGTTCACAGATTCAGTCTCTCTGGAGGTTTCCGGACTCTGTCCGGATAACGCCTCGGTGGTGTCGTAACTCCCGGCGGGGTAGTAGGTGCTTCTGGCAAGGTCAATTCAGCTTGAAGGACAGTGTCAGGTTCATCTGATTCCAGTATTACCAGATCGGAGGTAGGTGTTCTGGGTATCTCTGTCTCAACATTAACCGTGTAAGGTGGTGGAGTAGGTTGGCCATTTGTGGCTGACCCTATGATCTGGTCAACATGGCGCCTTATTATACTGTCCCCAATGTCCACCGTATACATCAACGGCCCTAGCCTTTTTCCAATAGTTCCAGGCTGCCATTTCTCGGTACGGTAGTCCCGGGCCAAAACTTGTTGACCTATCTGAAAAGATCTAGTTGGCCTTTCATTCATGCCCTGGAATTGCCGGTTCTCTACGTCCCTTCTGACGTTTGGCTTAAGCAAATCCAGCCGGCATCTTAGTCGTCTATTAAAAAACATCATGGCGGGAGTTTGATTTGTGACCGCATGTGTTGCATTCCTGTACGCCCACAAGAAGCTATCCACCTTATGTTGTAAGTTAATGGCTTCATTACCCATGGCCTTTATGGCCTTCTTGAAGGTCTGGACAAACCTTTCAGCCAATCCATTGGAGGCGGGATGGTATGGGGCTGACGTGTAGTGCTTAACCCCATTGCTCTTTAAGAATTTCTTGAATTCTTCGGACACAAATTGCGGTCCATTATCAGAACAGATCTGTTCCGGCAGCCCATTCCTAGCAAACATGGTCCTTAACACTGTGATGGTTTTTTCCGTGGTGGTGGTGGACATCTTTATTACCTCCGGCCATTTGGAGTGTGCATCCACCGCTATTAGAAACATTGAGACCATAAATGGACCAGCAAAGTCGATGTGTACCCTTTGCCAAGGAGATGAGGGCCACTCCCATGGATGCAGAGGAGCCTGTGGTGGCGCGTTTTGGACCTTCTGGCATCCTAGACAGCTCTTAGTGATTTCTTCGATGTCCCTGTCAATGCCTGGCCACCACACAAACGCTCTTGCTAGGTTCTTCATTTTCACTCCACCCAGATGTCCCTCGTGCAGCTCCTTTAACACCTTCTGTTGAAGTTTGGGTGGAATCACCACTCTAGATCCACACATCAGGGTTCCTCGACACACTGACAGCTGTTCTTTTCTCTGCGAAAATGCTGGCAGCGTTGGTTCGCCCTGTGCTGGCCATCCCTCCACCGTTAAATCATAGACTCGTGAGAGAGTCGGGTCATTTCTTGTTTCGTTTTCAATCATCGAATTTGTTACTGGTAGACATTCCACTATGGATGAGTGGAACATCTCTACCGGGTCCACTGTAGTCGCTTCTTCTACTATCGGCAATGGCAAGCGCGATAACCCATCAGCATTTCCATGCTGTTTGGACCTTTTGTATTCGATGTCATATTGGTGTGCCCCAAGTAACACGGACCACCTCTGTAACCTTTGCGCTGTCATGGTGGAAACGGCCTTGTTAGGGTTGAATATGGACACCAACGGCTGGTGGTCTGTCAGTAATGTGAACTTCTTGCCCTGCAGGTAATGATTGAATTTCTTTACGCCCCACACAAGGCTGAGGGCCTCCCTATCTATTTGAGCATAATTTCGCTCCGCGGAGGTCAATGATCGGGACGCGAATGCCACTGGCCTTTCCGAGCCATTTGGTAACTTGTGTGAAAGTACTGCTCCAATTCCATAGGGGGAAGCATCACAAGCTAGACGAAGAGGTAACGTTGGGTTGAAATGAGCCAACACTTCTTCAGAGGTAATCAACGCCTTGCTTCTGCGAAAGGCCTTTTTACATTCCTCACTCCACTTCCATGGTACTTCTTTCCGCAACAGAGCATTCAGCAGATGCAGCACCGTGGATAGATTCGGCAGAAACTTGTGATAATAATTAATCAACCCCAAGAATGATCTTAACTGTGATACGTTTTCCAGAGCGGGGGCCTTCACGACAGCTTCTATCTTGTCAGGTGACTTGTGCAGCCCCTCTCGGTCAATGACATGACCGCAGTACGAGATCCGTTTTTGGAAGAACTCACATTTCTTGCGATTAACTCGAAGGCCATATTCCTTCAACCTAGTGAGCACCAGTTTCAAATTTGTGAGGTGTTCTTCCTCGTCTTCTCCCGTAATCAGGATATCGTCTAAGTAACACTGCGTGCTTGGAATTCCTTGTAATACCTGCTCCATGGCCCTCTGCCAAATTGCTGGAGCCGAAGCTACCCCAAAAAACAGTCTATTATAACGATACAAGCCTCTGTGTGTGTTGATGGTGAGGTACTGACGCGACTCTTCCTCGACTTCCATTTGTAAGTATGCCTGTGCCAGGTCTATCTTGGTGAAGTGTTTCCCTCCAGCCAACGAAGCAAAGATGTCTTCAATCCGCGGAAGCGGGTATTGTACCGTGTGAAGCACCGGATTCACTGTGATCTTGAAGTCTCCGCAGATGCGGACCTTCCCCGGTCCCCCTGGCTTGTCACTTGGTGAAGACTTCATGACGGGAACAATGGGCGTGGCCCACTCACTCCAGTCCACTTTTGACAGTACCCCTGATCGTTCAAGTTCTTCCAGTTCTGCCTCCACAGCAGGTCGTATCGCGTAAGGTACCGATCTGGCTTTGAAAAATTTTGGGCTTGCATGTTCTGCAATCTTAACCTTTGCTTTAATTCCTCGCAGTGTTCCCAGTCCTTGCTGGAATACCTCTTTAGCTTCGTCCAATATTCTGGACAACCGTTCAGGTTTGACATCTTCCTTTCCGGAATCTACCGTCATGGTGTTTAGTGAATGCCAGTCTATCTTTATTTTCCTGATCCACTCCCGTCCCAGAAGTGGTGGACCTCCCTCAGGCAACACATACAGGTCCATCCTTTGGTGATCTTTGTCCTTGTATCTCACCTTGACTTCTATCTTTCCGATGGGGTATACTTTGTGCCCCGTGTATGTCTTCAATACTAGTTCCGTATCCCGTAGGGGAATATGCTTGAATAACTTTTTATAATCATGCTTATTCATGACCGTCAACGCCGATCCGGTGTCCACTTCCATTTTCACTTGGACTTTTGCAATCTGTAGTGTGATCCAGATAGCTTGTCGGTCAGCTTCATTACTCACATTGTGAATTCTCAGACTATCCAGTTCCTTGCAGTTGAAGTGTGAGTCCGAATTCTGTTCTTCCGGACTCTTCCTAGTCACCTCATGTACCTTTCTGTACCTCTTTTGTGGTGACTCATTATTGTTGGTCTTCTTTCCTGACCGGCATACCTTAGCTATGTGACCGAGCTTGCCACATTTCCTACATTCCTGGTTTTTAAACCAGCATTGGTTCTGGTCGTGTGTTGTCTTCCCACAGCGATAGCATTTCGTTGTACCCGAAGTAATTCGCTGCACACTGAGTGCCACTGCCTTTCGCTGCATTTCCGCAGTTCCCTTTGCTGCGGCTTCGTGCGATGCTGCAATAAGGACAGCCCTGTCAAGTGTAAGGTCGTTCTCTTCGAGTAGTCGCTTTTGCGTTCCTTCCTTTGACAACCCGCACACGAACTTGTCTCGCAATGCCTCTGTCAGATTCCCTCCAAACTGGCAGTGTTTCGCTAGTCTACGCAGTTCGACCAAGTATTCTGCGTTGCTTTCGTCTTTCCTTTGCGTTCTCGCGTAAAATTTGGATCGTTCCACTAACATCAGTGGTGCGGGGTTAAAATGATCCTTCAGGACAGCAGCAATATCATCGAAAGTCTGATCCGCCGGTTTAGCTGGTGCTAGTAGATGCTTCAAGAGCCCGTATGTCTTCGCGCCCATCGAGTTTAGCAAGGTTATAGCTTTGTCACCTTCTTCTATTTTATTGGCCTCACCATAGATCTCAATGCGTTCCACATACGTGGCCCAGTCTTCTACCTCGGAATTAAAATCGTTGATGTTACCACGCTTAGGCATCTTCCTCTCTTTCCAGCTCTGCAGACTCGAGTTTTCTCCCAGCAGAATGACGAGGGCGGTTGCCTCTTCTCGACGCTCGTTAACTGCTTCGGAAGTATTGTTGCCGCAGGGTACGATCGGACTCGTCGCCACTGTAAAGTCTGTGAGTTGTTTAGTTAATTCATACACAGACTACCAGAGTAACTTAAAACAGGACTTTACTATTCGAAGGTCAGGGCGAATCTGCCCAATAATTCCTGACACAGCATTACGGTATACAGAAGCCAACAAGTAGTGCAACACCTAAAGTAGTTCTCTTAAAGGTGGACGGTTACATACAATAGTTCTCTTAAAGGTAGATGGGTACATACACTACAGGTTTGGGAGGTGCTGCCGAAGAAGCCTTGGCGAGTTGCATCTTGTAGATGGTACACACTGCAGCCACGGTACGCCGGTGGTGGAGGGAGTGAATGTTTAAGGTGGTGGATGGGGTGCCAATCAAGCGGGCTGCTTTGTCCTGGATGGTGTCGAGCTTCTTGTGTGTTGTTGGAGCTGCACTCATCCAGGCAAGTGGAGAGTATTCCATCACACTCCTTACTTGTGCCTTGTAGATGGTTGAAAGGCTTTGGGGAGTCAGGAGGTGAGACACTCGCCGCAGAATCCCCAGCCTCTGACCTGCTCTTGTAGCCATAGTATTTATGTAGATGGTCCAGTTAAGTTTCTGGTCAATGGTGATCCCCAGGATGTTGATGGTGGGGGATTCAGCGATAGTAATGCCGTTGAATGTCAAGGGACAGTGGTTAGACTCTCGCTTGTTGGCGATAGTCATTGCCTTGCACTTGTGTGGCGCGAATGTTACCTGCCACTTATCAGCATCAGCCTGAATGTTGTCCAGGTCTTGCTGCATGCGGGCATGGACTGCTTCATTATCTGAGGAGTTGCGAATGGCCCTGAACACTGTGCAGTCATCAATGAACATCCCCATTTCTGACCTTATCACAGGAACCCCACAGTGCAGATAGAGGCCACTTCGGCCCATCGAGCCTGCACCGACACATATCCCACCCGATCCCCGTAACCCCACGTATTTAATCCCCCTAACACTAAGGGTCAATTTATCATAGCCAATCAACCTAACCCGCACATCTTTGGACTGTGGGAGGAAACCGGAGCACCCGGAGGAAACCCACGCAAACACGGGGAGAATGTGCAAACTCCACACAGACAGTCACCCGAGGCCAGATTCGAACCCGGGTCCCTGGCGCTGTGAGGCAACAGTGCTAACCACTATGCCACCGTGCTGCCTGTTGGAGTGAAGGTCATTGAAGAAGCAGCTGAAGATGGTTGGGCCTAGGACACTGCCCTGAGGAACACCTGCAGCGATGTCCTGGAGCTGTGATGATTGACACCACAACCATTTTCCTTTGTGCTCAGTATGACTCGAGGCAGTGGAGCGTTTTCACCCCAATTCCTATTGACTTCAGTTTTACTAGGGCTCCTTGATGCCACACTCGGTCAAATGCTGCCTTGATGTTAAGGGCAGTCACTCTCACCTCATCTCTGGAATTCAGCTCCTTTGTCCATGTTTGGACCAAGGCTGTAATAAGGTCTGGAGCCGAGTGTTCTTGGCGGAACCCAAACTGGGCATCAGTGAGCAGGTTATTGGTGAGTAAGTGCTGCTTGATAGCACTGTTGACGACACCTTCCATCACTTTGCTGATGATTGAGAGTCGACTGATGGGGAGGTAATTGGCCGAATTGGATTTGTCCTGCTTTTTCTGGACAGGACATACCTGGGCAGTTTTCCACATTGTCGGATAGATGCCAGTGTTGTAGCTGTACTGGAACAGCTTGGCTAGAGGCGTGGCTAGTTCTGGAGCACAGGTCTTCAGCACGATAGCTGGAATGTTGTCGGGGCCCATAGCCTTTGCTGTATCCAGTGCGCTCAGCCATTTCTTGATATCACGTGGAGTGAATCGAATTGGCTGAAGACTGGCTTCTGTGATGGTGGGGACCTCAGGAGAAGGCTGAGCAGGATCATCCACTCGGCACTTCTGGCTGAAGACATTAAAAGGAGCCCCTCGAGTGGCTAAGGCCGTAATAAAGCTATTGTAACACGGGGTTTTATAGCAAGAAATATAGGCCTAGAAAATGGACCGTGTTGCGCCCATGTAAGCGGCCTACTAATTCTTCTAGGTCTCCCTCCAGCTCTGAAGGCCGTCCTGCCAGGCCACCCGGGACAGTATCCAAACTGTCTGTGAGGCGGCTGTTGTATCTATGCTTTAATGCGTTCAATCAAGCATGTAGATACGTCAAATTAAATCAGAGTCAGGCAGGCAGGCTTATAACTGCGATGTTCACTTTATTGCGTAAAATGGCCGACTGCCGTTTTCCCGGGTAATTCCCATAATGCAATGCACATTACATTACCGTATTGACTGGTGTCAAACTCGCAATCAATACACGACATCCCCCTTTTCCTTGGAAACAAACTTGCAGTTTACAAACAGTTGCTTACAATAACACTGCATAACTTACTTGGTTTATAAACTTTTTACAAGCTTGTGTCTTACCACACAACTAAATAATTCCCAGGTTTAAACATTTAACATCACCCATGCAGTTCTCGCACAGTTTATGTTGTGACATAATCAGACAGTCTTTGGGGTTTTCTTTTAACCCTTTGAGGTCTGGCTGTATTGGGTATGTCTGACATGTTGGTGTCAGTGGGTATTGCCTGTGTCACAGTGGTATGTGTGTCAGGGTCTACTATACTGTCCTCAGTCCCTTGTGTTTCCTCCTGCTCATGGAGTGTCTCCTTTGGTCCATTGGTTCTGTATTTCTTCACAAACGTAGTGTTTCTCGAGTAGCGTGCTCCGTCTGGAGATTCTACTACTACTTGACTCCCTGTCTTACTCATAACTTTGTGGGGTGTGGCATAAAAAGGAGTGGTGAACTTGTCCACTTTGTCCTGCCGTACCAGCACCGTGTCGCCAACTTCCACCTCTGACTATTGTGTTCTTCGCTGTTCATCTGCGTACAGTTTGGACTTGCCTTTTTGTTCTGCGTCCCAGTCACGTACTTCCATATCTGCGCGCGACTCTGTGATGTCTGGCAGCTTTCCTCTCATTTTCCGTTTATAGAGCAGCTCTGCCGGGCTCTTTCCCGTCGTGGCATGGTCAATGCTCCTGTACACAGTCACATATTTTCTAAGTTCACATTTCCAATCTAGTCCTTCTGACTGAGCAATTCTGATTCTCTTCATCAGCGATGCATTCTGGCGCTCGACTTCTCCGTTAGCCTGAGCCCATTTTGCTGTCGTTTTCAGGTGTTTGATCCCGTTGTTTTCACAGTATTCTTTGAATAATTCAGATCTGAATTGGGGACCATTATCAGATTTGTAGGTGATTGGCAAACCATGACGGCTGAAGATTGACTCTAAACTATCAATAACCTTCTCTGTTGTTGTGGAGGTCATGATGTTGTATTCATAGTTGCGACTATAATAATCAACTACCAGAAGAATGGAGTGGTTGGATGGCAAGGGTCCCAGTAAGTCTATAGCTACATCCTGCCAGGGACCCTTTGGTAATGGTGTTGGTCTCAACGGTTCAGGTGGGTTGGGTCTGGCTGCTATCTGACAGCCGTGGCACGCTTTACAGTGTTTTTCAGCTGCCTTGTCCATGCCAGGCCACCAAGCCTTGGTTCTGAGATGTTGCTTTGTTCCAACTATTCCCAAGTGTCCTTCATGTGCTAACACCAGGGCTCGTGCATGTAACACTGTGGGTAGCACGATGCGTGTTCCCCGAAGAACTAGGTACCCCACTACACACAGCTCGTTTGCAATTGCTGCATAAGCTTTAGAGTTCTCAAAATGTCCATTTGTGATTGCCTTCCGTACCTCAATCGGCTCTGGGTTGGTAGCAGAGGCTTCCTCCACCTCTCTAGTTGTGAGTGCTTTTGGTGTCGCACTCACAGCTACAAATCTCACGTATTCATCTGAGCCATGAGAATGTCTCTCCTGTTTTGCTGTCTCCCCCAGCAATCGTGACAGTGGGTCTGCAATGTTTTGCTTGCCTGGAATGTGTATCACCTTAAAATCGTACGGCTGCAATCTAAGTACCCATCTCTCTATACGGGCACAGGGTTTAGATTGTGGGCCGTATATCACTTGTAATGGCTTATGGTCAGTTACCAAGTTAAATTTTCGGCCATACACATATGGATGCAGCCTCTCACAAGCCCATACAAGAGCTAAGGCCTCTCTCTCTGTTTGAGTATTTCCTCTCACAGTCTGTTAAACTACGACTTACATAGCATATTGGCACCTCTTGTCCCTGTTGGTCCTGAACTAGTACTGCGCCTAAACCTACAGGACTGGCATCTGCTATCACCTTGGTTGGTGCATCCTTATCAAAATATGCTAAAGTGCCGGCTCTGGCCAACTCTTCCTTGAGTGCACTGAATGACTGTCTCTGTTGTGATCCAAATTTAAATGGTGTGTCTTTTCTTGTCAGGCGTCGCAGTGGCTCTGATAGCATTGCAAACTGCAGGATGAATCTGCTACTGTACCCAACGAGTCCCAAGAAACTCCTCACCTCTGTAGCATTCTCTGGTTCCCGAGCTTCTGCCACCGCTCGCACTCTCTCTGCTGTTGGTCCGATGCCCTTTTCAGACAACAGGATTCCCATGAAAATCAATCGGTCCATGTTGAATTGGCACTTCTCTGAGTTTAGTGTCAGTCCACTTTCCATTAGTCTGGTCATCATAGCGTGCAGGCGTCTGTCGTGTGTTTCCTGGTCGTGTGCATGCACGATAATGTCGTCTGAGATGTTTTCAACACCCTCTATTCCAGCTAAGGCATTAGCTATCTCATGCTGATATTGCTCACCAGCTGAAGATACACCAAATATCAGTCTCTTGTACCTGTATATGCTGTTATGTACTGCAAACATTGTGATTTCTCGTGACTCAGGGGTCAGTTCTAGCTGGTGATAACCCCATTTCAGGTCTAGCTTACTAAACACCATCGAGCCGTTCATACCTTGGAGTATCTCATCAACAGTGGGGATTGGATATCGTTCCCTCACTATTGCCTGGTTTGCTCGTCTCATGTCTAGGCATAACCTTACATCCTTATCCGCTTTTGGTACAATAACCACAGGATTTACCCATGGGGTGGGACCAGTTACAGGTTCGATAATGTCCATGTCCCTCAATTGTTTTATTTTGGCCTCTACTGCCCCCCTTAAGTTGAATGGTATACGCCTGAGTGGCTGGGCCACAGGCTTCACTTGTGGGTCAATATACAAACTGATCTGTTTTGTGTTCAGCCTTCCTACTCCCTGGAACACCTTTGGATACTGCTGTTCTAGTAGCTGTCTTACATCTACCACAGCTGAGACATCTGCGCCTATTTTTAAAACTCCCAGTTTCATGGCTGTCTCCCTTCCTAGCAATGCCTCTCCATGGCCTTTAACCACAATGAACTCCGCCTGCTCAGTTCTCTTACCTATTGTAATCCCACATGTGAATATACCTTTAACTGACAGTGGTCGGCTAGAAGCATAAGAGAATAACTTTCTCTCTGTCTTAGGGACATGTGACTGACACTTAATGTGTTCTGACTTTAATCCTTCCCATGTATTCTCATCTATCACATTACTAGTTGCACCCGAATCAATTAACATTCTCAGGTTTACTCCCCCCACACAAAAGGTAAGTCTCTCTGTCACGTTATTTCCAGTAACAGCAAATGCAAAGTTATTTTGTTCCTCTACATTGTTCACACTGTGTTTCTTTGTACCCTTTGTGCGGCATACTTTGGAGAAATGATCCATTCCCTTGCACTCATGGCACGTTTGTCCACATGCTGGGCATTTCGGATCTCTGCCCATGTGGTCTGTGCGTCCACATCTGTAACATTTCCTTTCGTTCCTATTGCCATTTCCCTTTGGTTTCTCTGTCGAGCTTTTCGCATAATACCCTCTTTTCTGTGTAACACAACAAACAGTATCTGTCTCCGCCTTCTCTGTACATGACATGGCTGGCATCTGCTCCTCGACGTTTTCACATTGTGAGGCCAATTGTTAACGTGCGGGCGAGCGTTGGACCTTGCCCTTCCTCTAGCAATTTCCTCCGCATATAGGCTGATGTGCACCTACTCAGGATAGCGTCTCTTATTTGATTATCCGCATCCCCCCCAAAAGCACAGTCTTTAGCAGCCTGCCGCAAGCGAGTAGCAAATTGTTGCACAGTCTCACCTGTCTTCTGGGACAACTTATGAAAAGTCTGTCTAGCAAATGCTGCGTTGACCTGGGGCACGAAGTAGTGATTCAAAGCACTAACCGCCGCCGTGTAGTCTGCTGGCTCTCCTGTGTCCGGTAGAGTCGAAAAGATATCCTGGACATCTGGTCCTGCTAGGTGTAGAAGTAGAGCTCTTTTCCTCTGCTTTGTGGCAGCTGTAGAGGTATCGTCGATAATGAGTCCTTTGCCGTCGGCATAAAGCTCAAAAGATGTTAACCACCTCGTCCACCTTGAACCCAACGTGGCTGGCTCGGTGAAGCATGCAAAATTTTGAATGCCAGTCTTCTCCATCCTAGCTAACTAAACTTGGGCAACTACCTATCTAAAATGATTCCGTTCGTTATCCTCGTCGCCAATGTTGTATCTATGCTTTAATGCATTCAATCAAGCATGTAGATACGTCGAATTAAATCAGGGTCAGGCAGACAGGCTTATAACTGCGATGTTCACTTTATTGCGTAAAATGTCCGACTGCCGTTTTCCCGGGTAATTCCCATAATGCAATGCACATTACATTACCGTATTGATTGATGTCAAACTCGCAATCAATACACGACAGCGGCCAACACAAGTGCAAAACCAGATCAATCTCGCTCTGTGCAGACAAAGCCTACTTGCAGGAGTGACAAAAACAGTCCAAAAAGAGTCCAAAGATTAACCAGCAGCCTGAAATGATAAACCAGCAATTAAGCTGTGAGTACGGCACGGCCCCGTTACACGGCGCTGGCGAAGGCTCCTTCCTGTGGTTAGCGCCACGTGTTGCCGGGCAAGTTTAGTGGCGGGCAAGTTTAGCGCCTACCATTCGAGAATCGAGAATGAATCCCGCATGAAGCGCAGGATCCTAACTTAAATAAATGATTCTGATTGAAATAATCTTGGCGTGCGCTCCTGCCGCCAGCATATCCACCTTCGCCAATATCGCGGCCATCGTAGATCCGGCAGGAAATGTGCGCGCACTTCCTGCCCGTAATATTGGGAGCCAAGTCGGCTGGTTAGTATTACGTCCGTGAATGATTGAGACACGGACAGCAGGAGTTGAACAAAACAAGTCTTTACTGCTGGAAGTCAATAGTGAAACTGAAAACAACAGAGGCTCACTAGCGCCTTTTATACAGGGGTGGTCACTGCCGGTACTGCAGTCTGAGACCAGTTATTCTCTTAAAGGTACATACACAACAATTCCTCCCCTTTTAGATAAACAGTACATAACATTCATTTAACAACTAAATGATAACTAATTACAATCACAATTACGGTTGCTAGATACATTGGTTAAGTTTAAGCAATTATAAGTTCAGTCTTTGAGGAGGCTTCCTGATTCTGTCTAGATAACGCCTCTTTTGGGTATCAGGTTCTTCTGGCAATGTTGAGTCGGGATCAATGTCGTTGTTTGGTTCATCTGCTTCCAATATTACTGGTTCTGCGGTAGCTGCAATTGGAACGTCGATTTCATTACCAGGTGTATCAGATCGTGGTGTGGAGTTGACGTTTTCCAGTGACTCTAGAATCTGGTCAGCATGGCATCTTACAATGCTCTCCCCAACGTCCACGGTATACATGAGAGGTCCTTGTCGTGTACAAATCGTTCCTGGCTGCCATTTCTCAGTGCGGTAGTCCCGGGCCAAAACTGGTTGACCTATCTTAAAACTCCTGGTCGGCCTTTCATTCATATTCTGAAACTGCCTGTTCTCCACATCTCTTCGGACGTTTGGCTTAACCAAATCCAAGCGGCATCATAGTCTTCGATTGAAGAACATCATGGCTGGAGTTTGGTTGGTAACCGCATGTGTCGCATTCCGGTAGGCAAACAAGAAGTTGTCCACCTTGTGTTGTAGGGGTATATCTTCATTACACATTGCCTTGATAGCCTTCTTGAATGTTTGGACAAACCTCTCGGCCAATCCATTAGTGGCTGGATGATATGGGGCAGATGTGTAATGCTTAACACCATTGTTCTTTAAGAACCTCCGGAACTCTTCAGACACAAACTGTGGTCCATTGTCAGAGCAAATCTGTTCAGGCAGCCCATTCCTGGCGAATATGGTTCGTAAAACTGTGATAGTTTTTTCCGTGGTGGTTGAGGACATTTTTATTACCTCTGGCCACTTTGAATGTGCATCCACCGCAATTAAAAACATCGAGTCCATGAAGGGACCAGCAAAATCAATGTGCACCCTTTGCCATGGAGATGAGGGCCACTCCCATGGATGCAGAGGAGCTTGTGGTGGGGCGTTTTGGACCTTCTGGCATCCTGCACAGCTCTTGGTCATCTTTTCGATTTCTCTATCGATTCCCAGCCACCACACAAACGCTCTGGCTAAGTTCTTCATTTTTACCCCACCCAGATGACCCTCATGAAGCTCATTGAGCACTCTATCCGTCAATTTAGGTGGAATTACTACTCTGGATCCACACATCAAGGTTCCTCTGCACACTGACAGCTGTTCGCTTCTCGGCGAGAATGCTGGCAGCAGTGGTTCGCCATGTGCTGGCCATCCCTTCACTGTTAAACCATAGACCCTGGAGAGTGCCGGGTCATTCCGTGTTTCCTTTTCTATGTTTGCATTCGTCACAGGGAGACATTCGACTATGGCCGAGTGGAATAACTCCATTGGATCCACTGCAAGGTCTTCTTCTTCCACCGTCGGCAACGGTAGGCGTGACAATCCATCAGCATTTCCATGCTGTTTAGTTCCTTTGTACTCGATGTCATATTGGTGTGCCCCTAGGAAAAGGGACCACCTCTGCAGCCGTTGTGCTGTCATTATTGGTACACCCTTCTGAGGGTTGAAAATGGAGACAAGAGGTTGATGATCGGTTAGTAGAGTAAATTTTTGACCGTGCAGGTAGTGATTGAACTTCTTCACCCCCCACACTAGGCTGAGGGCCTCTCTGTCAATCTGGGCGTAGTTACGCTCGGCAGAAGTTAATGAGCGTGACGCAAAAGCTATCGGCCTCTCTAAACCATCAAGGAATTTATGTGACAGTACCGCCCCAATGCCGTAGGGAGACTCATCACACGCCAGTCTGATCGGCAGTGCTGGGTTGTAGTGAGCCAATACTTCCCTTGAAGTGATTAAGTCCTTACTCTTCTGAAAGGCCCGCTTACAATCATCGCTCCATTTCCATGCTACCCCCGTTCGTAGCAGGGCGTTCAGTGGGTGCAGAATTGTCGACAAATTCGGCAAAAACTTATGGTAGTAATTCACCAATCCGAGGAATGACCTCAGTTGCGACACATTTTCAGGCGCTGGGGCCTTAACAACTGCTTCAATTTTGTCAGGGGACTTATGTAACCCCTCTTCATCAATCACGTGGCCACAATACGATATCTGTTTCTTAAAAAATTCGCACTTGGGGCGGTTGGCTCGCAGCCCATGTTCCCGTAGTCTAGTGAGCACCTGTTCTAGGTTGTTAAGGTGTTCACTGTCATCTTCACCTGTCACAAGGATGTCGTCCAAGTAACACTGAGTCCCCGGAATCCCTTGCAGGACTTGTTCCATCGCTCTTTGCCATATCGCTGGAGCCGATGCTACTCCGAATACCAATCGATGATACTGGTAAAGACCTTTGTGAGTGTTTATCGTGAGATACTTCCTAGAGGACTCTTCAACCTCCATCTGCAAATATGCTTGTGCTAGGTCAATTTTTGTAAAACGCTTCCCTCCAGACAGTGAGACGAAGATGTCTTCTATCCTTGGAAGAGGATATTGTACTGTGTGAAGGACTGGGTTCACCGTCACCTTGAAATCCCCACAGATGCGAATCTTCCTTGGCTCCCCGGACTTATTGCTTAACGTTTTCTTCATGACAGGAACGATGGGTGTCGCCCACTCGCTCCAGTCGACCTTAGACAACACGCCTGCCTTCTCCAGATTCTCCAGCTCTGCCTCGACGGCTGGGCGAATTGCATATGGTACCGGTCTTGCTTTGAAAAACTTGGGAACTGCATTCTCTTCTATTTTTATCGAGGCGGTTACGCCTTTAAGCGTGCCCAGTTCTTGTTGAAATACCTCTTTGGCGTTAGCTAAGATTGTTGACAATCGTCCAGGAGTGACGTCTTCATCTTTTTTACCGTCCACCGTCATTGCATGAATGGAGTGCCAATCTAAGTTTATCTTCCTGATCCATTCCCATCCCAATAACGGTGGTCCACCATTTGGCAGTATGTAGAGATACAATTTCCGTATTTTCTTGCCGTTGTATTCGACAGGCACCCTTATTTTTCCTCTGGGGTATACTTTTTGCCCCGTATACGTCGTCAAGACGATGGATGTCTCTCTCAAGGGTATGTGTGAAAATAGCCGCTCGTAGTCTCGTCGATTCATGACGGTTAGCGCTGATCCTGTATCCAATTCCATTTTAACTTGGGACCCTGCTATCGTGATGGTGACCCAAATGGTTCGGTGATCCTCTTTTGCGATTACATTGTGAAGTTTGAGACAGCTTAGTCTCCTGTTCCCGGATTCACTATCGCTCATCTGGTCTTCGGAACTACTGTCCGTCATCTTTTGTACTTTCTTGTACGGTTCCTTAGTAGCCTTTTTGTTGTCGCTGGTCTTCTTCCCAGACCTGCAAACTCGTGCAATGTGTCCCATCTTCCCGCATTGCCTGCATATTTTGTCTTTGGACCAGCAGTCCTTCTGGTCATGGTTAGTTCTGCCGCAGCGATAACATTTTGCAAATCCCCGTGTCATTTCGTGGGTGCCGTATTCCTGTGGTTTTTGTTGAATTTCTGCAGCTCCCCTGGCTGCTGCTTCATACGATACTGCCATGCTGAAAGCCTTATCTAGCGTCAGCTCTTTCTCTGAGAGTAACTTCTTCTGTGTTCCTTCACTCAGGAGTCCACAGACAAATTTGTCCCGTAGGGTATCTGCCAGTCCTGCTCTGAACTGGCAGTGCTTTGATAGCTTGCGTAGTTCCGTAAGGTACTCAGCATTGCTCTCATCTTTATGCTGAGTTCTCCTGTGAAATTTAAATCTTTCTGCTATCAACAGCGGTGCAGGGTTTAGGTGTTCCTGTAGGACAGCAACAATTTCGTTAAAACTCTTCGCCTTCGGTTTGGCTGGAGTAATCAGGTCCCGCAATAGGCCATACGTTCTAGCGCCCATTAAGTTTAGCAATATCGATGCCTTTTTCTCCTCCGCTATTTCGTTTGCCTCGAAATATACCTCGACTCTTTCCACATACGTGGTCCAGTCCTCTATTGTATTATCAAAAGCAGTGATACAGCCAGTCTTCGGCATCTTGCAAATCTAAAATGGCGCCTCCCGCGCTTTGCCTTCTTCCCCGATTTAACAAAATGGCGCCTCCCGCGCTTTGCCTTCTTCCCCGCTGATTAAGATGGCGCCTCCCGCGCTTTGCCTTCTTCCCCGCTGTTGTTAGCGCTGCTTTCCGCAATTCCCGTTGCAACCTGCAGCTCCTCGCGGTTTCTTGCGCGTTTAATTTTTTTTTTTTAATTATTTTCCCGTCGTGGAACAACCCTGTGGGACTCTTGCCTCCCTCTTCGCGGGTCTATACGCAGCCCGGCTTCGTAGCACCGGCCGCGCCCTGTGTGCTCCACCCTCTCTCTCTTCTTCCCGACAACGCTGCTCGGCCCCGTTGCAAACCACCCGCTCGAGTTCGCGACCGCCGCAGCCCAGGAAGGATCAGTGCTCTACCTGCCACCAGCCCGATTAGCTGAAGCACCGTCGACAGGAACCAGGCCCCGCTTCCGACAGCTTCTCCAGCAATCTTCAACTCCGCAAACACAGGGCGGATGCCCACGGTCGACGCCCGTTTCTACTGCCTCTTATTTTCTTTTCTTTCTGGCCTCGACCTCTGCTCACTTCGCTGTAGGAATGGATCCCAGGAGGTGGTGCAGACCGTAGGTAGGTTCGTATCTGCTCGTCGCCAGTATTACGTCCGTGAATGATTGAGACACGGACAGCAGGAGTTGAACAAAACAAGTCTTTACTGATGGAAGTCAATAGTGAAACTGAAAACAACAGATGCTCACTAGAGCCTTTTATACAGGGGTGGTCACTGCCGGTACTGCAGTCTGAGACCAGTTATTCTCTTAAAGGTACATACACAACAGTTAGCACCTGAATTTCTAGGCCCACATCTCTCTCTCTCTCTCTCTCTCCCTACAACATAGATCTCTCTATCTATATCTGTCTCTCCGCACATATCGCACTCTCCCATAATATTTATCAATCACGCTCATATTTATCTCTCCATCTCGTCCCCAAATGTATCTATCTCTTTCCTCCATACAGGTATCTCTATTTTCCCCTGCTATATCTGTCTTTCATCCCCCCTCCATATATCTCCCCATAATATCTCTACCCTACATATAACTATTCTCAACTCACAGGCAGCTCTGTTTCATTATATCGATCTATATTTCCATATCCATATCTATAATTCTCTCTCTCTCCCTGTGTTTATCTCTCTCTCCCACTGCTTATTTCTTTCTCTCTGTTAACTATTAAATATTGGTGTTGAGAGAGATTTGTGTGTCCTCGTACATGAAACACAGAAAGCTAGCGTGCAGGTACAGCAAGCAACAAGGAAGGCAAATGGCATGTTGGCCTTTATTGCAAGGGGGTTGAAATATAAGAGTAAGGAAGTCTTGCTACAATTGTACAGGGCTTTGGTGAGACCACACCTGGAGTACTAGGCACAGTTTTGGTCTCCTTATCTAAGGAAGGATACACTTGCCTTGGAGGCGGTGCAGCGAAGGTTCACTAGATTGATTCCTGGGATGAGAGGGTTGTCTTATGAGGAGAGATTGTGTAGATTGGGCCGATACTCTCTGGAATGGGATTGACAGGGTAGATGCAGGGAGGGTGTTTCCACTGACTGGGGAGTCTAGAACCAGGGGTCACAGTCTCAGGATAAGGGGTCGGCCATTTAGGACTGAGATGAGGAGAAATTTCTTCACACAGAGGGTGGTGAATCTTTGGAATTCTCTACCCCAGAGGGCTGTGGAGGCTCAGTCGTTGAGTATATTCAAGACAGAGATCGATAGATTTTTGCGGCTAAAAAATGGATATAACCAAGAAAGTGGCAGTTAAGATTAAATGAGGTTAAGCTGCGCCACTGAAAATGGTCCAGTTAAGATGCAAAATTTGTCCTCACTCTTCATTAACATGATTTTAGTCATGATCTCAGCGCTAAAGCTGCTGCTCACTGGCGTTATACTGAACAGGTGGACCAATATTGGGGGCGGTCTAATTCACAGGCTTTTTGCACTAGGGAGTGATGGCAGAACATAGACGGAGGGAGAGAGCCCGTAGGTTCTCTGACGAAGCTCTCGAAGTATTGGTCTCCGTGGTGGAGAGGAGGCGGGCAGTGCTATACCCACAAACAGGCGGGAGGCTCTCGCCACACATATCCTGGACCATGTGGCGTGAGATCGCAGAGCCACCCAAGCTCTGACTGCTGCCATCGTGGCTGGTTGCCCACCGTCGACCAGGGCTTGCAGGGTGTCACAGCAGGCCACAATCTGTGCTGCAACAGGCTGCTGGGAGTGCTGAGGCTCTGCCCCGGAGGAGTGACAGTGGGTCAGTGGAGCAGGATCCTGCTGTCCTCTCTCAGGATGACTGTATTCCTGTTCTCACCGCTGCCACTCTGCCATTGCCCTTGCCGCTGCCTGTTAGCCAGCCAGCCCAGACTGCTACCGCCCATGCCGAGGTGGTACAGTCTACAGCCGGCCCTTCCAGGCCCAGAGCTGCTCGAGGTCGTCCTGCAAGGCCATCTCCAGTCTTCCTCACTGAAAGTTAGCAGCTTTCCTCCAGCCCTGCTGCAGCCACTGGGGGAGCACTTCGTAGGAGCACTAGAATAGGAAAAGCCACACGAAAGGCAGGCACTAAGGGATTGCAGCAGGGTGAGTAGTTAATAGTATAATTGTAAATATGTGTCTTGTGATTATTGATAAATGTTTTAATTTTGTTTGGAATATTTTGTGGGGTGTCTCATTACATCTTTGTGCCCAGGAGAGCAATCTGATATTCCATGACACAGGGATGGTATGATGGGGATGTGGTGTGCAACGGGGATCTGGGGTTTCATTCATTCGAATCGGAGTTTGATGAGCCATTCACAGACAGCCTGTTCGGAAGGTCAAATGGGTGCCTCCCTCCTCCCTCCCGCCACATCCTCTTGCTCCTCGTCCTCTCCCTCATCCTCCTCCTGAGGTGATGGTGCAATCCCTGCTGGCAAGGGCTGCGCCCCCATGATGGCCAAGTTGTAGAGGATGCAGCAGACCACCATGAAATGGGACAACCGTGCCGGTGTGTATTGGAGGGCTCCTCCCGAGCAGTCAAGGCAGCGGAACTGTTGCTTCAGTAGTCCCAATGGTGTGCTCAACAATGAATGGATCAGATCAAAGCTCTGCAGACCTGCCACATCCAGTCATGAAATGTGGTGCACCATTAAACACTAACGGGAGGAGGAGGAGGAGGCTCCATGAATATTCCCATCCTCAATGATGGTAGAGCCCAGCATGTGAGTGCAAAAGACAAGGCTGAAGCGTTTGAACCATCATTAGCTAGAAGTGCCGAGTGGATGATCCATATCGGCCTCCTCCTGAGGTCCCCACCACCACAGAAGCCAGTCTTCAGCAAATTTGATTCACTCCACATGATATCAAGAAAGGGCTGAGCGCACTGGATACAGCAAAGGCTGTGGGCCCCGACAACATCCCGGCTGTCATGCTGAAGACTTGTGCTCCAGAACTAGCCGTGCCTCTAGCCAAGCTGTTCCAGTACAGCTACAACACTGGCATCTACCCGACAATGTGGAAAACTGCCCAGGTATGTCCTGTCCACAAAAAGCAGGACAAATCCAATCCAGCCAATTACCGCCCCATCAGTCTACTCTCAATCATCAGCAAAGTGATGGAAGGTGTCGTCGACAGTGCTATCAAGTGGTACTTACTCACCAATAGCCTGTTCACCGATGCCCAGTTTGGGATCTGCCAGGACCACTTGGCTCCCGACCCCATTACAGCCTTGGTCCAAACATGGACAAAACAACTGAATTCCAGAGTTGAGGTGCGAGTGACTGCCCTTGGCATCAAGGCAACATTTTACCGAATGTGGCATCAAGGAGCCCTAGTAAAACTGAAGTCAATGGGAATCAGGGGGAAACTCTCCACTGGCTGGAGTCATACCTAGCACTGTGGGAGTACCTTCGCCACACGGACTGCAGCGGTTCAAGAAGGCAGCTCACCACCACCTTCTCAAGGGCAACTAGGGATGGGCAATAAATGCTGGCCTTGCCAGCGACGCCCACATCCCATGAACGAATTTTTTTAAAAAGCCTGTAAGGGACCCACATTTACTTTCGCTCATCTTTTCCCTTTTACCTACCTATAGAAGCTTTTACAGTTTGTTTTTACGTCTCTCGCTAGGTGGGCAAGGCCTCCTGTTGAAAGCCCTCCTGGTCCTTCTCCGCCTTCCTCTGTGCACACCTCTTGTCTTCCTCGCTGCCCCCGCTCCCTCTGGCATAGATCCTGCAGGGCGAGGTCGACTGCCAGTACAGCCCCCATGACTGTGAGCAAGTGTTGTGAGCAGAAGCCTTTAAAAAATAATGAGGGGCTTCAGCACTTGAAACAACACTCCTTGTTACCAAAAAATAACTAAAGAAAGCTGTTGGAGTTGCAGGAAGTAGCAAACAGGCGCTCAAACGGCTGAACCTCGTCAGGTGCAGCTGATTGGGGAGGGTGCTTTTAAATATCGCTGCTGCAACCTGCTTCCTGCTGGGAGACGGCAGCGCCCCCTGTCGTCGTTCTGCACTGACTGTGAGGTAAGTGACTAAATCCAATGTTCGGTATTGGGCGTCAAGTGAGTGTTACACATTCACTGACGTCACGATCACTGTCATTTAAATCCCCCTGAAGCTCATGTTTACCGGCAACTCAAAAATGGCTTGCCAGCTGGCAGAAGAGCACCGTCCGCCATCTCTTCGCCATTTCATGGCAGTAGCGGCCAATGCTAAGCCTTCCAATTTCTCCCCGTCGGACTCGAGGGGAATCAAGGGATATGGTGAAAGTGGAGTTGAGGTCGATGATCAGCCATGATCTTATTGAATGACGGAGCAGGCTCGAGGGGCTGAATGGCCGATTCCTGCTCCTAATTCTTATGTTCTCTCTGTTTATTTCTCTCTCTCTCTCTCTCTCTCTGTTTATTTCTCTCTCTCTCTGTTTACACCCAACTCCAATTACTTTAATTCCTTCCTCCCCTCCCCCCCTTCCCTGTCTCTGCACCTGTTTAAAATCCGTTACATCTCCAACCTTTTCCAGTTCTGATGAAGGGTCTCAAACATGAACTGTTAATTCTGTTTCTCTCTCCACGGATGCTGCCTGGCCTGCTGAGTGCTTCCAGCATTTTCTGTTGTTATTTCAGATTTCCAGTGTCCGCAGTATTTTGCTATTGTTCCAATTACCGGAAACTTTCGATTAACCGGCCACTAAATAACCAGAAATGTTGGTTAACCGGCAAAATTCAGGAGTCGGTTCAGATAACTTTTTTTACTTTTAGTTACTTTTTTTTACTAATTTCTGGCTGTGCAAGCGTCTAACTGAAGCTGTTGCTAAGCTACAGAGACGCTTGCAAGCTGTGCTGATTGTTTTGAAGCGGTTGCTAAGCAACAGGGTTTGTTGCTAGATACGGAGCTCAGGAGCTCCGTATGTTTTAACTATAGCGCTCGATTCTCCGGCATTGTTGATAGACCGGCATCAGCTTGGTCCTGTCCGTGCCGGATACCAGAAAGTTTCCTGTATGTTTAATTGCACTGGCTTCAACCAATTTGTAATATTATTTTCTTTCTTTGAAACGACAGGGATGGGGGGTAATCAATAATTAATATAGATTTACCCATTTACAATTATCAAAGAAATTGCAAGTGAACCGGACTGGATTTACTAGGAACTAAACCACTTGTGTACATTTTGCGAAGTGATACATTTTGGTAGGAAGAACGAGGGAAGGCAATATAAACTAAAGGGTACAATCCTAAAGGGGGCGCATGAACAGAGAGACCTGGGGGTATGTGTGCACAAATCATTGAAGTTGGCAGAGCAAGTTGAGAAAGCAGTTTAAAAAGGCTTACGGGATCCTGGGCTTCATAAATAGAGTATAAAGTACAAAAGCAAGGAAGTTATGATGAACCTTTATAAAACACTTGTAAAGTCTGTGGGTTGTGCAGTTAATAAATACACAGACTTCAGAAGTAACAAACAAACAGGTCTTTACTATTCAAAGGTCCGGGCGAATCTGCCCCAGAAATCCTGCTACAACACTTATATACTGGTGTGGTCACTATCGGTATTACAGTATACAGAAGCCAAACAAATAGTGCCACACCTAAAGTAGTTCCCTTAAAGGTGAACGGTTACATTCAATAGTTCCCTTAAAGGTAAACGGGTACATACACTACAATCCTCCCTTTTTAGCTTATTACTTACAGAGTCCCCGTTAAACATACATATCTTCAACTTCCTATAAAACAAATTACAGCTATAATCTCGGTGGAGTCAATGTCATATAAAACAATTTACAAATATAATCTCGGTGGAAACAGTTCACAGGTTCCGTCTCTGCGGAAACAGCTCATAGAGTCAGTCTCTGATCTTGACTCGTTCCGAACAACATTTCTTTGGGGTAGCCGGTTCACCTGGCTAGCGTGACTCCTCCATAGCCTTTTTCTTGACGTAGCAGCTTGAACTTTCGTCCTGTTGAACCAGCAGTGCGGACTTTGACAACCAACTGGCTGTCTTGACATTTACCAGTTTTTCAACTAATTTAGCTCCTTTCGTAATGTCCCGCCTGGAATGGTAGAAGTGCTAATATTTTAGACAGTTATTATCTTCTGCTTCTTCTTTTTCTTTTCTGCCTTTTTGAAACTCTCGGAGCTCCTTTCTCGGCTGCCAGCTGTAGCGCCACCAACTCTCTATGTTCCTTAGACCTTAAGTGCTTCATCCGGATTTCAGCACTTTGAGAGTTTTCATCACAAGCTGGGCAGACCACATCCTCATAATATTCAGTGTCACTCAACAGGTCATGGTAATATTCAGGTTCGTCCTGAGTTAGGCCAGCGAGAGAGACTTCTTCTTCCTCCTCACCCGTCTGGACGTTAGCTGACGGTGGTTCCTTCCCTAAACATCTTTCTTGAAAAGCCTTCTTCATGCATTCATATTCATCCCGCTCTTCCTGGGTTATCTGCCATTCCTTCACGACGGACCTCATTTGTGAGTTCAATACCTTCCTTTCCACCGGTAATTGCGTTATCAGGCTATTTAACCCTTCTACTGAAGTAACGGTTTCCACCTTCTCCTGTTCACCTTGACGTGATTCAACGTACTTTTGGCATCCTTGTAAAATTTGTGTTGTCACCTCAGCTATCTCCGTGACTTTTGAGAGCTCCGAACTCGTTCCCCCTGAAGATTGAAGCTCGTGTTCAGATTGTTCCCCTTGTAGAGTCTTGTCCTTCAGCATATGAAGGAGTTGGCCGACCGATAACTCTTCCCTGGGAACACGGTGGATCAGAGTCTTCTCCATTTCATCCACCTCTTTCTCCAATACTTCCACCTTACGTTCCTCTTGAACTTTGGCTTTCAGCGCTCGGAAAAGTTGCGCCCTGATGCTCTCTAGTTCATGTTCAGGGACCATTCTTACAGTGTCCTGTTCTTCCACTGCAAGGGTTCCCAGTTGAATCTGTTCTTCAAGTTGTTGAACCTCGGTCATTGCCGCCTCATATTTGTCTTGGGTGTCCTTCAATGTTTTTATAAGTTCTTGGACATCCTGTCTTTCATGCTCTGCCATGATTTTCACCTCTAATTGCTCATCTATGGATGGAGCTTCTATCGATGAGTCTGTCTTGGCCTTGAGCTCATCAAGAATTTCCTGCAGCCTTTGGACTTCTTGCTCATGTTCAACCTTTAGTTGTTCATATGCTTCTACTGAAACTAGATTTTCGGAGGCTGCCGAGTTAACCCCCTTCTGAATTGTAGCCTGGGCCTGTTCATACTGTTCTTTCAACTTCTCACACTCTGCTTGTAAGGAGTCGTAGAGAAGAACTGGAATAAAATCCTGGCTCCCTGAAGATTCCTCTTCCTTTGGTTCATTCTGTAAATATTCTAGTTCCTGAACAGCATCAGGGGAATGTGATTGGTATTTGACCATGATGGCTCTATGGTCGCTCTCTGCTTGAGCTAGCTGTCTCTGTAGTCTTTCCAGGTTTCCCCATTCGGTGTCCCAGAACTTTTCCATATTTTTCATCTCCTGTACGAGACGATCACTCAACTGTTCTAATTGTTGTCGTACTTTGACATAAGTTTGCATCCGAGCTCGGTGTTCTTCCGTTATGGATGAATCCTTTGCTTGAACAGGCTCAGAATTCTCTGTCAACCTGGAGTTCTGCTCTGCAGCTTTATTCTTCTTGGTACCATAAGTCCTTCTGCCTGTCTTCGTTTTCGACTTGGTCTTATCATCATCCATTTCAGAATCTGAGCTAATAGCTTGCACCGAGTCCTCCCTCATTATGGCTTTTAGGTAATGCCATTCCATGTCTATTTTCTTAATCCACTCCCGTCCTAGAAGTGGTGGTCCTCCCTCAGGTAATACGTACAAGCTCATTCTTGGGTGTTCTTTACCCCTATCTCTCACCTTGACTCTTATTTTCCCCACGGGGTATACGTTATGCCCCGTGTATGTCTGTAATACGAACTTGGTATTTCTTAAAGGTATGTGAGAGAATAGCCGGTGGTAGTCCCTTCGGTTGATGACTGATAGAGCTGATCCAGTGTCCAGCTCCATTCTTATTTGGACTCCAGCTATTTTTAGTATGACCCAGATGGCCTGTAGATCCGTTTCTTTACCCACATTGTGGATTCTCAGACTACCCAGCTCCTGATTGTTTGGGTCTGAGTCTGAATTCTGTTCGTCTGAACTCTTCTCAGCCACCTTGTGTACCTTGTTGTACTTTTCTGGTGGTGGCTTCCTTTGATTATTGATCTTTTTCCCGGACCGGCATACCTTCGCGATGTGACCCAGTTTGCCACATTTCCTACACTCTTGGTTCTTAAACCAGCATTGATTCTGGTCATGCGTTGTCTTCCCACAATGGTAGCATTTTGTTGTGCTTGAAGTAATTTGGTCCACCCCGAGTGCCGCCGCCTTTAGTTGCATTTCCGCCGTTCCTTTCGCTGCAGCTTCGTGCGATGCAGCTATAAGGACAGCCCTGTCCAGTGTGAGGTCATTCTCTTCCAGTAGTCGCTTCTGCGTCCCTTCTTTGGACAATCCGCATACGAACTTGTCCCGCAGCGCTTCTGTCAGATTCCCTCCGAACTGGCAGTATTTCGCTAGCCTACGCAGTTCGACCAAGTATTCCGCATTGCTTTCGTCTTTCTTCTGCGTTCTTGCGTAGAATTTGAATCGTTCAGCCAGCATCAGCGGTGTGGGGTTCAAGTGGTCCTTCAGCACAGCCACAATCTCTTCGAAGGTCTGATTCGCTGGTTTATTTGGTGCTATTAGATGCTTCAAGAGCCCGTATGTTTTTGCCCCCATCGAGTTTAGCAATGTTATCGCCTTGTCGTCTTCCTCTATTTTGTTGGCTTCGCAATAGATCTCTATGCGTTCCACGTATGTGGCCCAGTCTTCTATTTCAGAATGAAAGTCGTTAGTATTCCCTCACTTAGGCATCTTTCTTCCTTTGGGAGCAGCACCAGTATTTCTTATTTATTTATTTGTTTCTAAGATGGCGGTTTTCCCGCGAAATCGGCGGTTTCCCGCTCTTTCCTTCTCTCCCCGCCCACTTCAATGGCGGTATGTCAATCAAGATGGCGGTTTTCCCGCGAAAATGGCGGCTTCCCGCTCTTCCTTCCTCGCCCCGCCCACTTCAATGGCGGTTTCCCGCTTCTGGCGTCTTCTCCACCTAATGGCGGCTTCCCGCATTTCTTCCCGGTGGAAGAGGTACGCTTCCCCCTCAGCATACAGGTTCAGCCGCTGGTTGGCTACCGCACAGCTCCCCTTACTCGGCTATGTCTTTTCCTCCCGCCCGCACGGCTCTACCGGCGCTGGGTACACCCCGTTAGCGGAGGACAGTTCAGCCACTGGACTGGCTCTCGCGCAGTCTCTCTCTCCGTACCCGGCTCTGTCTCTCTCACCCGCACGTTCGATGCTACCGGCCCTGGGTACCCCGTTGGTGGAGAACAGCTCACCGCTGGACTGGCTCTCGCGCAGTCTCTCACCCCGTTTTCGGCTGTGTCTCTCACCCACTCCTGCACGTTCGGTTTTGCCGGCTCTGAGTACCCCGTTGGTGGAGAACAGTTCAGCCGCTGGACCGGCTCCTCGCAGTCTCTCTCTCCGCACCCGGCTCTCACCCGCACGGTTCCCGTCCGCCTCCCCAGCCCTCTCGCAGACCGGTGTTTCCCTCCCCGGCTGCGGCTGGGTTTCTCTTCCCACGCCTACTCGCAGGCTCAGCGCTTCGTGGTTGCGGTGGCTGCCCCGATTGTCCCGCCGATCGCGGTCCGGCTGTCACCCGACGCCGTTGGACCCGACTTTTGGCCGGCACAGCTCCCCCTCGACCGAGGTCGAGTGCTCTGCCCTTATCCTCCGGATGCTTCTACACCTTCCCCTACTCACAGTCTCTTCGGCCGCCTTGTTTCTTGCTGGTCGGCTCACTCCGCACCGTGGCAGAAGGGTAGTCAGTGCCTGTTGCTGATACAGCTTTTGTTGTTAGTCTTCCTGCTTTCTGTTGTTGCAGCCTCGTGTTTTCTTTTGGTAGCACGACGAGGGCGGTTGCCTCTCTTCGACGCTCTTCGTTGCTTATGGTAATCTTGCCGCAGGGTACGATCGGACTCGTCGCCACTGTAAAGTCTGTGGGTTGTGCAGTTAATAAATACACAGACTTCAGAAGTAACAAACAAACAGGTCTTTACTATTCGAAGGTCCGGGCGAATCTGCCCCAGAAATCCTGCTACAACACTTATATACTGGTGTGGTCACTATCGGTATTACAGTATACAGAAGCCAAACAAATAGTGCCACACCTAAAGTAGTTCCCTTAAAGGTGAACGGTTACATTCAATAGTTCCCTTAAAGGTAGACGGGTACATACACTACAACACTGGTTCGGCCTCAACTGGAGTATTGTGTCCAATTCTGGGCACCGCACTTTAGGAAGGATGTTAATGCTTTAGCGAGGGTGCAGAAAAGATTTACAAGAATGGTTCCAGGGATGAGGGATTACAGTTACGTGGATAGAGGAGAGAAGCTGGGGTTGTTCATCTTAGAGAAGATTTGATAGAAGTTTAGTTAGGACACGGGCAGCCGAGTTTTGGATGACCTCAATTTTACGTAGGGTGGAATGTGGGAGGCTGGCCAGGAGTGCATTGGAATAGTCAAGTCTAGAGGTAACAAAGCCATGGATGAGGGTTTCAGCAGTGGATGAGCTGAGGCAAGGGCGGAGACGGGCGATGTTACGGAGGTGGAAATAGGCGGTCTTAGTTATGCAGTGGATATGTGGTTGGAAGCTCATTTCAGGGTCAAATATGACACCAAGGTTGCGAACAGTGTGGTTCAGCCTCAGACAGATGTTAGGGAGAGGGATGGAGTCAGTGGATAGGGAACGGAGTTTGTGGCGGGGACCGAAAACAATGGCTTTGGTTTTCCCAAATCACAGCACTGCGACAACGGATGAACGGACACCGCGCAACAATCGCCAGGCAGGAGTGTTCCCTCCCAGTCGGGGAACACTTCAGCAGTCAAGGACATTCAGCCTCTGATCTTCGGGTAAGCATTCTCCAAGGCGGCCTTCGAGACACACAACGCAAAATCGTTGAGCAGAAACTGATAGCCAAGTTCCGCACTCATGAGGACGGCCTCAATCGGGATCTTGGGTTCATGTCACGCTACATGTAACCCCACCTGACGTAGGGTCATCCAGACTCGAGTCGTCGTTGGCTTGTTCTCTCTACACAGATGCGGCCGGACCTGCTGTGATTTCCAGCAAAAAAAATGTTTTTTTGTCTGTTTTTTGTTTTTCATACAGACCCCAGCATCTGCAACATTTGACCCCTTGTGACCCCACCTCATTGTTCCTTGATGTAATGTTCTCCTGACTGACCTGTTTGGACACCATTCACACCTTTGATTGCTGTGATTATCTCTCTGTCGAGGTGTGATAAATGGCAGTTAGAAAGATTACCTGTAATCATCTGGCATTATTCTCTGACTATATAAGCTGTGTCTTTATGCCTCTCTCCACTTCACCTGACGAAGGAGCAGCGCTCCGAAAGCTTGTGATTTCAAATAAAACTGTTGGACTATAACCTGGTGTTGTGTGACTTCGTACATTTGTCCACCCCAGTCCAACACTGGCATCTCCACACCAATTTAGACACTGTGGAGGGGTCAAGAGAAGAAGTAGTGAGGTCATCAGCGTACATGTGGAAACTGATGCTGTGTTTTCGGATGAAGTCGCCAAGGGGCAACATGTAGATGAGAAATAGGAAGGGGCCAAGGATAGATCCTTGGGGACACCCGAGGTAACGATGCGGGAGCAGGAAGAGAAGCTGTTGCAGGTGATTCTCTGGATACGATTAGATAGATAAAAATGGAACCAGGCGAGTGCAGTCCCACCCAGCTGGACGACGGTGGAGAGGCGTTGGAGAAGTTGGGAGTGGTCAACCGTGTCAAAGGCTGCAGACAAGTCAAGAAGGACGAGGAGGGATCGTTTACCTTTGTCACAGTCACAAAGGGTGTCATTTGTGACTTTGATGAGAGCCGTTTCGGTACTGTGGCAAGGGCGGAAACCTGATTGGAGGGATTCAAACATGGAATTGCGGGAAAGATGGGCATGGATTTGGAGGCAACAACATGTTCAAGGACTTTGGAGAGGAAAGGGAGGTTGGAGATGGGGCAGTAGTTTGCAAGGACGGAGGGATCAAGGGTTGGTTTTTTGAGAGGGGTGATGATGGCAGATTTTTGGGAGAGGGGGACAGTACCTGAGGGGAGAGAACCGTTAACAATATCAGCTAACATGGGAGCCAGAAAAGGAAGTTGGGTGGTCAGCAGTTTGGTGGGAATAGGATCGAGGGAGCAGGAGGTAGGTCTCATAGACAAGATGAGCACAGAGAGGTCATGAAGGGAGATCGGAGAGAAACTGGAGAAAGATGTGAGTTCAGGGCTAGGGTAGGAGGGAACCTTAGAGGAAGTTTGGCCCAGTGGGCTAGGGGAAGGAAGGGAAGTAGCAGAGGCAGCTGAACGGATGGCCTCAATCTTAGAGACAAAGAAGTCCATGAGCTCCTCACATTTATTATCGGAGGTGAGGGTGGAGGAGACAGAGGAGAGGGGTTTAAGAAGATGGTTAGCAGCAGAGAATGGGAGCCGGGGTTTATCTTTGCACTCCAGAATGATTCTGGAATAGTGAGCAATTTTGGCAGACGAGAGCAGGACCCGATAATGCTTTATGTGGTCCAGCCAGATCTGGCGATGAATGGCTAAACCAGTTGTCCGCCATGTCCCTTCAAGTCAGCGTGCCTTGGACTTAAGGGAGCGAAGATGAAAGCCATACCAGGGGGAACCACCAGGGTGAGAGAGAGTAATTGTTTTAGTAGGGACTAACGCATCAAAGATAGTGGTGAGGGTGTGGTTGAGCAGATTGGTAGCTGCAGAAATGTCATGGTGAATGAAGGGCCAGAGGCTGGATAGTTGGGATTTCATAAGTGCAGTTGTAAGAGTTGGGAGAGTTTTTTTTCCAGGGGCAGACACAGAAGGAGGGTTGGGGGGGGGTGGAAGGGGATGTGGGTGGAGAGCGATACGAGGAAATGGTCAGAGATGGCCGTATCTGCAATTGACACAATGGGAGTAGTGAGGCTACGAGAGATGGCAAGGTCGAGGGGGTGGCCATGAATATGGGTTGGGGAGTTTACATGGAGGGAGAGTTTAAGGGAGGATAGGAGGCTAGTGAACTCAGAGGAGAGAGAGCATGATGAATTGAGACGGAGGTTGAAATCACCGAGGATGAGAAGTCGTTCGGTGCAGAGGCTGAGGGAGGAGAACAGTGAAGATATCTCAGTAATAACATTTTTATGGTACTTGGGTGGGCGGTAGAGAACGATAATTTTAAATGAGAAGTGAGAGGGGTGGAATAAGGTGAGATGCTCAAAGGAGGAGAAAGTGCCGGAGGAGTAGGGGGACAGACCAAGGTGTGATTTGGTGATGAGAGCCACACCGCCACCACGGCGGTCTGAGCGGGGCAAGTGGTGGAAGGTATAGCCAGGTGGGGAGGCTTCATTTAAGGGTAAGGTGTCATCACCCCTCAACCAAGTTTCCGTCAGGGCCATGATATCGATGCAGTCATCCACAATAAGCACATGGATGGCAAAGGCCTTGTTCGCAAGTGAACGGACATCCTGGAGGGGGATGCGGAGAGAGTCGGTGATGGCTGCCCCACTGGAGGGGATGAGTTGGATGGGGAGGAGATTGGCAAGATTTGCCCCCAGTGGATGCACCTGCTCGTAAGGTGGCAGCGACGAGTGTCTCGATGGGCCCTTCGTAGGATGCCAAGAGAGGGAAGCTGTGGGCTTATCTAAGAGGGAGTGAAACCTGGGACAGCGGCAGGAGAGAAGGAAGGTCGAAGAGTAATGAAGGATTTGGGTAGGGATTTAGGAGGGCAGTGTATCCGAGAGAGGAGAGATGAAAGGAGGCATGACGACAGGAGAAAGGGGTCAGGGAGGGATAGAGAGAAAAGGAAAATGGGGGGAAAACGTGGAATGGTTCGGGTCCGGAGCGGCAGCCAAAGTGCACACACGAATGGACACGGGAAAAGCTCAGGTTACATAGGCCTGGTTAAATGTGATAATTGATGGGATACGTATTTCCTGGTAGCAGGAATAGGTTGGGGACAATAGTAGGAAGACCAGGGTCAAAGTCGGAGGTCCCATGGAAGGACAAGCTGACGTGAGCAGGATGGGGCCAGCACGGAGCATCGACGAACCGCTGTCCAAAGCAGGCGAGTGAAGTCCAGAAGTTATCTGAAGGGTAGAGAGTCCGAGGATGGAGGTTGTTGCCGTAGGAATGAGAGTCGGGAGCGATGCAGAAAGATGATGGCTAAATTGACGCAAGTTGGAGGTCACCGTAGATCAAAGCGGCGGAGAAAAAGTAAAACCATAAACCAGTGACCAACAAAGCTGAAAACCGGTAAAACGAGTCACCGGACAGCAAGTTGAGCTGCTACCTACAGACCAGCAGAGCTGAAAAACCAGTAGAACCAGTTCAGCAGACACACAGCTGGAAGTTTAAAGGTAAAAATCTTTTCACCTTTTCAGAGATAGAGACACAGCAGTTAAGTCTTACAGTGTAATCCAGTGCAGAAACATCGTGTAATCCAGTGTAGTTCAAAGCAGAAATATAGTCTAGATGTCCAGAGAAGTCCAGGAGATCGGAAACCAATTTGACAGAAGAATTCCGCAGCATAAGACTTGAAGCGACTGAAAAGCAGAGCAGAGTCCGAGCCGCTGAGTCAAACCGTGTAGTCAGCGAGGTCCTGTCCGCGAGGAATCCAGTGATGGAGGTCAAGTTTCGCAGAGTTCCAGCAGTTGAAGGAACTCAGTGAGAACAAAGACACGCCGGGCCGGGGGACGGGCAGTGGACTCTGCAGGGAGAGAGTTAAACTTGTAGTTTGAACTTGTAGTTTGGGCTGAAATGCCTTCACAACCAGAGGCAGGGTATCTTAAGCAATGGAAGAGAGGAGATTGGGGGAAGAAAGGCAAAGGATGGCAATGGATGACCACGGATAGAGTTGAAGGGAAGAGCAGCTCAGAAAGGAGCTGCCAGCCCAGGAGCCATCTTCTCCCAGCATAACAAAGACCGCCTACTTCCACCTCCGTAACATCGCCCATCTCCGCCCTTGCCTTAGCTCATCCGCTGCTGAATCCCTCATCCATGCCTTTGTTACCTCTATGCACTCCTGGCTGGCCTCCCACATTCTACCCTACGTAAACTTGAGGTCATCCAAAACTCGGCTGCCTGTGTCCTAACTCGCACCAAGTCCCGTTCACCCATCACCCCTGTGCTGATACCTGGGATGGCAAGAATGACGTATGAGGAGAGATTGGGATGATTGGGCTTGTACTCGCTGGAGTTTAGAAGAATGAGAGGGGATCTCATTGAAACTTATAAAATTCTGGCAGGACTGGACAGACTAGATGCAGGGAGGATGTTCCCGATGGTCGGGGAGTCCAGAACTAGGGGTCACAGTCTAAGGATAAGGGGTAGGCCTTTTAGGACAGAAATTAGGAGGAATTTCTTCACCCAGAGAGTGGTGAACCTGTGGAATTCTCTACCACAGAAGGCAGTAGAGGCCAATACATTAAATATATTCAAGAAGGAGTTGGATATATTTCTTAAGGCTAAAGGGATCAAGGGGTATGGGGAAAAAGCAGGGACAGGGTACTGAACTTGGATGATCAGCCATGATCGCATTGAATGGCGGAGCAGGCTCGAGGGGCCGAATGGCCTACTGCTCCTATCTTCTATGTTTCTATGTGCTCGCTGACCTACGTTGGTTCCCGGTTAAGCAGCGCCTCGATTTCAAAATTCTCATCCTTGTTTTCAAATCCCTCCATGGCCTTGCCCCTCCCTATCTCTGTAATCTCCTCCAGCCCCACAGCCACCCCCCCCCCCGCCCCGAGATATCTGCGCTCATCTAATTCTGCCCCCTTGAGGATCCCTGATTATTATCGCTCAACCTTTGGTGGCCGTGCCTTCTGTTGACTAGGCCCTAAGCTCTGGAATTCCCTGCCTAAACCTGTCCGCCTTGCTACCTCTCTTTTCTCCTTTAAGAGGCTCCTTAAAACCTACCTCTTTGACCAAGCTTTTGGTCACCTGCCCTAATTTATCCTTAAAATCCCAGGCTGCTGTGTGAGGCAAGGGAGGAGATTGCAGGGACTCTGACACAAATTTTCAGAACCTCTCTGGCCACAGGGGAGGTGCCAGAGGACTGGAGGACAGCTAACGTAGTACCATTATTCAAGAAGGGTAGTAGGGATAAACCAGGGAATTACAGGCCAGTGAGCCTAACATCAGTGGTAGGGAAATTATTGGAAAAAATTCTGGGGTACAGAATTAGTCTCCACTTGGAGAGGCAAGGATTAATCAAGGATAGTCAGCATGACTTTGTCAGGGGGACATCATGTCTGACCAATTTGATTGAACTTTTTGAGGGGGTGACTAGGTGTGTGGATGAGGATAGTGCAGTTGATGTAGTCTGCATGGACTTCAGTAAGGCTTTTGACAAAGTCCCACATGGGAGACTGGTCAAGAAGGTAAGAGCCCATGGGATCCAGGGCAATTTGGCACATTGGATCCAAAATTGGCTTAGTGGCAGGAGGCAGAGGGTGATGGTCGAAGGTTGTTTTTGTGACTGGAAGCCTGTGTCCAGTGGTGTACCGCAGAGATCGGTGCTGGGTCCCTTGCTGTTTGTAGTGTACATTAATGATTTAGATATGAATGTAGGAGGTATGATCAGTAAGTTCGCAGATGACACGAAAATTGGGGGAGTGGTACATAATGAGGAGGGAAGCCTCAGCTACAGGACGATATAGATGGGCCGGTCAGATGGGCAGAACAGTGGCAAATGGAAATTAACCCTGAAAAGTGTGAGGTGATGCATTTTGGAAGGACTAACAAGGTAAGGGAATACACAATGAATGGTAGGACCCTAGGAAGGACAGAGGATCAGAGGGACCTTGGTGTGCATGTACATAGATCCCTGAAGGCAGCAGGACAGGCAGATAAGGTGGTTAAGAAGGCATATGGGATACTTGCCTTCATTAGCCGAGACATAGAATATAAGAGCAGGAAGGTTATGATGGAGCTGTACAAAATGCTAGTTAGGCCACAGCTGGAATACTGTGTGCAGTTCTGGTCGCCACACTATAGGAAAGATGTGATTGCATTAGAGAGGGTGCAGAGGAGATTCACCAGGATGTTACCTGGGCTGGAGCGCTTCAGCTATGAAGATAGACTGGACAGGCTGGGGTTGTTTTCCTTAGAGCAGAGAAGGCTGAGGGGGGATCTGATTGAGGTGTACAAAATTATGAGGGGCATAGATAGGGGAGATAGAAAGGAACTTTTCCCCTTAGTAGAGGGGTCAATAACCAGGGGGCATAGTTTCAAGGTAAGGGGCAGGGGGTTTAGAGGGGATTTGAGGAAAAACTTTTTCACCCAGAGGGTGGTTGGAATCTGGAACTCACTTCCTGAAAGGGTGGTAGAGGCAGGAACCCTCACAACATTCAAGAAGCATTTAGATGAGCACTTGAAACGCCATAGCATACAAGACTATGGACCAAGTGCTGGAAAATGGGATTAGAATAGACATAGCTTGATGGCCGGTGCGGACACGATGGGCCGAATGGCCTCTTTCTGTGACTCTTGTGCAGCGCGTTGGGACATTTTACTGCGTCAAAGGCGCTACAGTATATAAATACAAGTTGTTGTTGTCGCTGTTGAGGTGTTCAAAATCATGAGGGGTCTGGACAGAGTAGATAGAAACTGTTCCCATTGGCAGAAGGGTCGAGAACCAGAGGACACAGATTTAAGGTGATTGACAGAAGAACCAAAGGAGTGATAACTTTTTAAAAAGTTTTTTGTAAAGCATTTTCAGATGCAGTAATACAGATTTTACCAGCCCTGAGGAGGTGGGTTTGGAGGCAGGACTGCTGGCAGAATGGGAAAAATTGGGAGCGGGTCCCAACGCTGCTCCCAACCCGCCTCCGAACCATCTTCCCGGGAGGCGGGTCCCCAACTCACGCAGGGACCCGTCTCCTCGAGGCAGGAAGGGGATTAGAGCCAATTAACTGCCTGTTAACAGGTAGTTAACAGGCAGTTTTGAGGCTTTTCCCCATTTTATACCTGCAAGTGTGGGCTTCCCGATGGCTGCAAACCTCGCCAGGGTCAGCGAGGTGAGCAGTGGGTCTGCGGGGGTGAGAGGGGTCGAAATGTCAGCTGTAGAGGTGAGTGATGGGTGCAAGTGTGGACAGGTAAGTATGAGAGGTGAGTGTAAAGTGTTGGAAAAAGTTTCCTTAACTTTGTTTCTTTCTGCAGGCTTCAACTTTTGAGGATCCAGAGGTGCCTCATCTCAACGGCAGAGATGACAGAATGGCTGCAGCATTCTCAGATGCAGCAGCCATCTGCTTTCTGCTGAGGAGATCTTGGTGAGCCTTCTGTGCAAGGGCTCACCTTAGAACAGAGATTGTCAGTGTTTGACAGCTTCTCAAAGCTGTCAAATGCTGACAATTCATCTGTCAAAAATTTTGAGACAAATGAAGCGTCATACGCTGATGTAATCCGTCACTGGCTTTCCCTTAATTAGCCGGCTAAGCCCGCAGGGCGGGGCTTAACAAGGCCAATCAAGGGAAAATAGCGTGGGTTCGTCAGACGTCGCTGGGGGCGGGACTGAAACCCGGAAACCAGAAGTCCCGCCTCCAGCACATCTCCAGAGGTAAGATCGCGGCCATAGTTTTAGTAAAGAGCTGTGATCTGTTAGAAATTAAATGTGCCACTAATGAGCTTTGTAAACCGACTGTTAATCTATATTGGTTTATGTTTGAATAAAATAGCAACTCAGGATTTTTATACCAAATCCCTTGATTTTTAAGCGTTTGTCTCTTGATTTGTGAGACAGCGGGGTCGGCAATACTGCCCCCGACAGCAGCAACCTCAGGACAGCAAGTGCTGAACATTTACCAACTTCACCAACCTTCCCGTTAGGCTCAATCTCGGAGCTCAGGCTCAATCTCGGAGCTCAGGCTCAATCTCGGAGCTCAGGCTCAATCTCGGAGCTCAGGCTCACCAGGAATTATCAACGGGGCTTGTGAGCTTGGTCAGTGCTGAGATAGGTAAAGGTGAGAGCACAGACACAGCGGCATCAGGGCACGGAGCGCGAGGGCAGAAGCGAACAGACAGACATTGAACAGGAAGCTGAAAATCCGAAAGAGGAACCGAAATGACTGGAAGACATTCAGCAGGTGAGGGAGGGTGTGTGGAGCGATCAGAGGAATGTGCAATGGCTCGTCAAAAGTGGAACGCTGGCTGAGAGAACAGTGATCGTGTTCAAATGGAAAAGAAACTTCAGCACTGCCTACTGACAATCGCAGTGAAGCCCCAACATGGTTACATAACATAAGAAGTAGGAGGAGTAGGCCATACGGCCCCTCGGGCCTGCTCCGCCATTCAATAGGATCATGGCTGATCCGAACCTAGACTCACATCCCTGCCCGCTCCCCATAACCCTTAATTCCCTTATCAGCTAGGAAACTGTCTATCTCCATTTTAAATGTATTTAATGTCGCAGCTTCCACAGCTCTCTGAAGTAGCACATGCCATAGTTCTGGCTAGAGTGGCCCCGGTGCAGGAGAATAGCTGTACTGGGCAGGGATCACATTGAGAAGAACACAAGAATTAGGAACAGGAGTCGGCCATTGGGCCCCTCGAACCTGCTCCACCATTCAATAAGATCATGGCTGATCATCGACCTCAACTCCACTTTCCCGCCCCATCCCCATATCCCTTGATTCCCCTAGAGTCCAAAAATCTATCGATCTCAGCCTTGAATATACTCAAGGACTCAGCATCCACAGCCCTCTGGGGCAGAGAATTCCAAAGATTCACAATCCTCTGAGTGAAGAAATTCCTCCTCATCTCAGTCTTAAATGGCCGACCCCTTATCCTGAGACTATGCCCCCTAGTTCTAGACTCTCCAGCCAGGGGGAAACAACCTCTCAGCATCTACCCTGTCAATCCCCCTCAGAATCCTGTATGTTTCATTGAGATTGATAGTGAAGTGAGCTGAGCTGCAGCAGTCTGCGTTGCTGGGCATGGGAAGAGCCACCAGTGGGAACAAACACAAGAAAAGGTTATTGCTAAACCTTTACAAATCACTGGTAAGGCTACAGCTGGAGTATTGTGTCCAATTCTGGGCACCGCACTTTAGGAAGGATGTCAAGACCTTGGAGAGGGTGCAGAGGAGATTTACTGGAATGGTACCAGGGATGGGGGACTTCAGTTATGTGGAGAGACTGGAGAAGCTGGGGTTATTCTCCTTAGAGCGGAGAAGGTTAAGAGGAGATTTGATAGAGGTGTTCAAAATCATGAGGGGTTTTGATGGAGTAAATAAGGAGAAACTGTTTCCAGTGGTGTGGAAGTGTAAATAAAATGGCCAACGAACTGGCTAACAAAATGGCTTCGCATAAGGAATGAATTGCATTTCGGAAAGGGAGCAAAGAGGAACTTCAGCTTCGCAAAATGCAAGCATAGCAGAATTGGCAGTTTGCAAACTCAATAAGGAGGAAGAGGGACACCTGCTCGTTGACCTGTGGTTTAGTATTAAAGAACAATAAAGGTCACAAGGGCTTGACTGCTAGATAGAAGATTGAATCATTGCAGGATATGGTTAACTAGCTATTGTACGGCATCCAATCACGATTCGGCACCTCAGAAAGGCATACGCTGTGGTAAGATAAGACAGGAATCTGTGATTCAGATGGTTGGACTAAGTAGAGATAAGAAGCGGAATTGAAAGAATAGGCTTTGTTTAATGTAAGTTGTTTTTTGAGAAATTAGTGTTGCTAAACCAATGATGTAATATCCACGTGTTTATCTGGAACTTGTTTACTCCAATGTATAAATATGAGCCTCTTGTAAGTGTTCGTTGGAGTTGTAGTATCGACCTTTGGTTGTACTGCTCTCCCCTTGTGACAAGTTAAAAAGTATGGTTTGCCAGTTACTGTGTGTCTGAGTCTTGCTCGAACTTCGACAGTGGTAGGAAGGTCGGTAACCAGAGGACACAGATTGAAGATCATTGGCAAAAGAGCCAGAGGAGATGAGATGAGGAGACACTATTTTACGCAGCGAGTTGTTGTGATCTGGAATGCGCTGCCTGAAAGGGCGGTGGAAGCAGATTCAATAGTAACTTTCAAAAGGGAATTGGAGAAATACTTGCAGGGGTTTAAATTTGCAGAACTCTGGGGAAAGAGCAGGGGGCAGTGGGACTAATTGGAGAGCTCTACCAAAGAGCCGGCACAGGCTCGATGGGCCGAATGGCCTCCTTCTGTGCTGTATCATTCTATGAGTCTATGACCAGGACCCCAATTCTAGAATAAAACACTGCAATGCTTAATCATTCCAAAGACTTTCAATTTCAGGAGCATAGTTACAGACACAACCTGTCAGGTTTCTGACGAAGGTTCATCGACCTGAAACGTTAACTCTGTTTCTCTCTCCACAGATGCTGCCCGACCTGCTGAGTATTTCCAGCATCTTCTGTTTTTATTTGACACAACTCCTTTTGCTTTCAAAATGGTATTTTGCACGATGAATATTGAGTGTTTCCAGAATAGCACAAGGTACAAAGGAAGGCCGGGTATTTGTGCTCTCAGTGTGGTGACTGCCAAAGGGTTAAAATCCATCAGGGGAGGAAGTGATTACGTAGAAAGATAGTCTGGTGACAGAGACTAGTGTCTACCTGCCCCAGTCCGGGCACAGCGGCCAAACAGCCAGAGGAATGTTGCTATCTTCAAACTCAGGCAGGAAGGTATTTAGATAAAAACACACAAAGGGATTTGCTGAGTAATTCTGGGCTGTAAATCTATCAGATCCTGCTCACAAACAGCAGGCACACAGCCAAAATAAATCTTTCTGAAATCTGAGTTTGTTCATTCAGCAGCCAGTCGGACGGAATGGACTCTTTATAAACTCACTGAGCTGCGATTGAATTTCCCCCTTTTCTCAGGTCTCTCAGAACACAAGTCGTCTCTCCCGGCCAGACAGCACAGACCCAGACAGCACAGACCCAGACAGCACAGACCCAGACAGCACAGACCCAGACAGCACAGACCCAGGTCTCTGCTCCGCAACTAAAATTTAAAAAAAACAGGGAATGCTGGAAGCACGGAGCAGGTCCATTAACATCGGGAGGGAACGAGGCAGGTCAAAGACCAGTGAAGGCCCATTAACCTGCGCTGTTCTATTCCAGACACTGATGGTTGCTGTGCGCTTCCAGTTTTCCTGTTTCTATTTCAGGCTTCCAGCATTTGCGGGTTTCTTTTCTCTTTATCTCCAGGGTTAATCTAATGTTTGATTAAATCAGGAGGCAAGGGAACAGTCGATGCGAATCCTGGGTCAGTTTTACATCAGAGCCTTGACGTCAGTGAGCGCACTGTGATGACGGGTGATAGTACAGCATGTTTAGCCTGGGCATACAGCTCGTAGAAGCCTCTGTAGGCTTTGCTGTCATTGGCAGTTGCCTTGACGGCGGGATCTTGCTGCATAGCCTGGATCCAGTGCCTGAGGGCTGGGGTGGGGTCCAGGAACCTGCACAAACAGGAAGAGAGAGTCAGTGAAAAGCGAGAGAAGTGAATCATTAACCAGCACGGGTCCTGAACAGATCCCAGCTCTGGGTTTTATACACACCCACCCCGCCACCGTTCCCCAGCCACTAGCAAGGCTCAAGCTCAGGCCTCAGCTGCTCTGTAACCGGTCATTGAGAAACATCCATATATAGAATGTACAGCACGGAAACAGTCCATGTCGGCCTTCACCCTCCACCTGAGCAAATAGTTCTAAACACACTTACCCACCCTGTTCCCATATCCCTTTATCGCCTTTCCCTTTATCCTCCTCTCCAATCTAATCTTCAGTGTTGACACAGTTTCTGCCTCATTCACTAACCCTGGGAGTGAATCCCATAACCTCACAACTCTGTGTGTGAGGGAGTTTCTCCTGCCCTCTGTTCTAAATCTCTTACATTTAATCTTGTATCTTTGATTCCTCATCCCAAGCCCCTCGTGGGATGTGCACCAGTGACCCTTGAATGAACCACACCTCTCACATGTTTTAGTCCAGGATGTTTTGGCAGTTATTAGTGACCAACTTCTAGTTCTAGCAGTCGTTATTAACTGATCACTAGTTCTAGCAGTCATGAGTGCCCGGTCACTAGGTGTTGTAGACTGCTTTGATCCTGTGGCTCTGGAGTTTTGGGAAGGGCTGTTCCCAGCGCTGGTGTCTCATTGAGGAATAAATCAGAAATCAGAACACTGAGCTCTGTGAGAATCTGCAACTTGAGAGATCTGGGAATTACTGAGACAGGGATTGAACGGTTCCGAGTGTCTGGAGGCTCCCCAGTACCACTGGCCAGGACAGGCACGTGAGCATTGCTTTAAAGTCATTCTTGTCTCGATCGTTAAGGGTGAGGCTTCCTCCTTTTACAAAAGTGTTATTTATGCCCTTCCTGCATCTAAGTTTTGTCCTGTTGTGTAGCTGGGTGACCTCCTCCCTGATCCCACTGCACTGGGAGAGCCCTCCCTAAACCCCCCAACACTGACCCTCTCCTCCCCCCACCCCACCCAGGCACAGCACGGGTTAGATACAGAGTAAAGCTCCCTCTGCACTGTCCGATCAAACACTCCCAGGGCAGGTACAGCACAGGTTAGATACAGAGTAAAGCTCCCTCTACACTGTCCCATCAAACACTCCCAGGGCAGGTACAACATGGGTTAGATACAGAGTAAAGCTCCCTCTACACTGTCCCATCAAACACCCCCAGGGCAGGTACAGCACGGGTTAGATACTGAGTAAAGCTCCCTCTACACTGTCCCATCAAAAACTCCCAGGGCCAGTACAGCACGAGTTACATACAGAGTAAAGCTCCCTCTACACTGTCCCATCAAACACTCCCAGGGCCAGTACAGCACGGATTAGATACAGAGTAAAGCTCCCTCTACACTGTCCCATCAAACACCCCCAGGGCAGGTACAGCATGGGTTAGATACAGAGGAAAGCTCCCTCTACACTGTCCCATCAAACACTCCCAGGGCAGGTACAGCACGGGTTGAGTAAAGCTCCCATCAAACACTCTTGGGTGGATTTGACCCACGTTGCAGTAGTGAAAGGCTAGTGTCTGACCAATACCACCACCCACTCTCTCATTAATGTCATTTTGATATTCCTCACTCACTTGCTCAACGAGAGGGACTCCAGGCGCTCGAACCACGGCCACAGCATGTAGTCGATCATCATCACTGAGTCACCACCGAAAAATGGAGTCTTTGGCCTGGCTAAATGCTGCAACAAACCAGGGGTCAGGACAACGCAGGCAAGAGTGCTACTCCAGGACTACACACGCAAGGAGAATTGGAATGGGACAAGACCAGTGAGTCTTTCCGTGTGACTATGCACAGCCTCCACCGCCAGAACCTCTCACATTTCAACCCCGTAGACGGTGAGTCAGGGCAGGTAAATCATCGACCCGATAATGGAGCAAGTCTCCAGGGCATGAGGCAACCATTCCAATCCCCAGTGCTGAGCCCCTGGCCACTCACCTTCCCGAGGAAACAAGGAAGTATGTAATGAGGAAAGGCTGTCAATCCAGCTGCTACCACAGACTCTGTCCAAAGCAGCCCATCGCAGACTCTATCCACCCATTCATTCTCCTGAGCAAAGGTTCCTGTTTCCCAGAGATAGTCAAGAAAAACACCCAAATATTCATCAATCCTCACATCTCCACTGTCCAACCTTGGGCTGCTGCCCGCTGCTTCCCACAGTCAGGATTTATTTCTGTAATAATGCGTCGAATTCTTAGAATAAGGCATTTTTCTCCCTCCTCTCTCTGCTGCCTACATTCTCTGTGTCACACTGTACTGCCTCCTCTCTCGGCCATTTCCTCAGTGATGAAATCGGATTGTACTACAGCTTCCAGCTTCTACAGCTGATGGGGATTAACACTTCGAATACCGTAACAAGCTCCGTACAGCAACTGCACACCTTTCACCCTTGGGTGTGCACATTGGCGCTGTTCGAACTCACTAACAAATCCTCTGAAATGTTCAAAAGAGTTGTTATTTGAAGGTGGGATGCTGTCTATTCTCCCTCACCCAGTTCCTTGGCTTGATTACATCAGGGGGAAATCTCATGTTTTTAGCAGCTTTAGAGGTCTGGGTTGCCTTTGGGAAATGACCTGCTTTGGAGAGTTGGTGATTGGGATATTCCCTGTAGTTTGTTGGGAGGGTTAGGTCACATGGCCTCTATGTGTCAGCTGTGGCTCAGTGGGCAGCACTCTTTCCTCGGAGTCAGAAGGTCGTGGGTTTAAGTTCCACTCCAGAGACTTAAGCACAAAATCCAGGCTGACACTCCCAGTGCCAATGCTGAGGGAGTGCTGCACTGTTGGGGGTGCTGTCTGTTAAGTCTGTGTGTTATATTGAGAATTACTACACAGACCACAAGAGTAAAATTTAACAGGTCTTTACTAGTCGAAGGTCAGGGCGGAACTGCCCAATAAATCATTACACAGCACTTATATACCGGTGTGGTCACCACCGGTATTACAGTATACAGCAGCCAAGATAAAGTAGTGCAACCCTTAAAATAGTTCTCTTAAAGGTGGAACGGCTACATACACTACAATCCTCCCTTTTTAGCTTAACCGTATATATTCCCCATTAAACATAATATCATAACATATATGCACAACTTCATGTAAAAACAGTTCACAGATTCAGTCTCTGAGGAGGCCTCCTGACTCGGTCCGGATAACGCCTCGGTGGTGTAGTAGTTTTCGGTGGTGTAGTAGGTTCTCGTTGCTGGGGTGACTCATCTAATAGTCCTTCACTGGACTTAACGGCTTGAACTTTCGTAACTTCAGAACCAGCATTGCTGACTTCTAAAGGCTCGAGTACCTTGGGAAGTTTTTCTACTTCCAGACTGATTTGGCTCAGTTCGGAGGGACCACGTGCGTGACCTGGTAGGGGTGATAATGGTTCAGATGAGTCATCATCTTCTGCTTCTTCTCTATTGTCTTCTATTTCCTCCATCACTTCAGCTTTTGCCTCTGCCACCAATTCCCTGAGTGGCTTATTACTGCTGACACTGCTCACAAAAGGGTGCTCTTTCTTCTTAGCTTTCAACTGATCGATGAATTTGACATATTCCCTTTCTTGCTCAGCTTTGATTCGTTTGGCCTCATCGCGCAGACGGTTTGTGTGTTCCTGCTCCATTTTCTCAATCAGTTGCTTCTGCTGTCTTCCCAGATTCTCCAACTCCGTGTCAAAGAACTTTTTCTTTGCATTCATCTCTTGCTCAAAACGGCGAATCATTTGTTCTAATTGCTGTTGTAGTTTGAAATTGAGTTGAGTTCGAGCCTGGTGTTCCTCAGAAATGTGCATGTCTGTAGACTGGACAGACTCAGAATTCTCTGTCAAACTATGTTGTTGTTGTTCAGTGGAATTCTGTTCTGATACTTTGTTCTCTTCTGAAGCATTTATGCACTCCTTCGTTTTTAAATCATTAGTCTGCAAGTCCATTTTAGACTTGTCTTTTGCACATGGGCTGGTCTTACCATCATCAGTTCCAGAGTCTGAGCTGATTGTCTTCACCGAGAGTTCTCACTCTCTGCTTTGTCACTGTCACTGCTGCATATGTCCTCATCCAATATTCTGGACAATCGTGCAGGTTTGACATCTTTCTTTTTCCCGGAATCTACCGTTATTGCTTTTAGGGAGTGCCAGTCCATATTTATTTTCCTGATCCACTCCCGTCCCAGAAGTGGTGGACCTCCCTCAGGTAGTACATATATGTCCATTCCTTGGTGTGCTTTGCCCTTGTGTACCACCTTGACTTTTATCTTTCCGATGGGGTATACTCTTTGCCCCGTGTATGTCTGCAATACTATCTCCGTATCCCGTAGGGGAATATGTGTGAATAACTTTTTGTAATCTTGCTTATTCATGACCGTCAACGCCGATCCGGTGTCCAATTCCATCTTCACGTGGACTCCTGCTATCTGCAGTGTGACCCAGATAGTTTGTCGGTCAGCTTCCTTACTCACATTGTGAATTCTCAGACTACCCAGTTCCTTGCTGTTGGAGTCTGAATCCGAATTCTGTTCATCCGAACTCTTCTCAGCCACCTTATGTACCTTTCTGCACTTTTCCTGCGGTGACTTTTTGTTGCTGGTCTTCTTTCCTGACCAGCATACTTTAGCTATGTGACCAAGCTTGCCACATTTTCTACATTCCTGGTTTTTAAACCAGCATTGGTTCTGATCGTGTGTTGTCTTTCCACAACGATAACATTTCGTTGTACCCAAAGCCATTTGATCTACGCTGAGTACCGCTGCCTTCAGCTGCATTTCCGCAGTGCCTCTCGCTGCGGCTTCGTGCGATGCTGCAATAGTGACAGCCTTATCAAGTGTAAGATCATTCTCTTCAAGCAGCCGCTTTTGGGTTCCTTCTTTCGACAATCCACACACGAATTTGTCTCTCAGTGCTTCTGTCAGTCTTTCCCCAAACTGACAGTATTTCGCTAGCTTACGCAGTTCAATTAAGTACTCCGCGTTGCTTTCCTCTTTCAGTTGCGTTCTCGCATAAAATTTAAATCGTTCCGCTAACATCAGCGGTGTGGGGTTCAAATGATTCTTCAGGACAGCAACAATATTAGCGAAAGTCTGATCCGCCGGTTTAGCTGGTGATAGAAGATGCTTCAATAGCCCGTATGTCTTCGCACCCATTGAGTTTAGTAAGGTTAGTGCTTTATCTTCATTTGATATTTTATTTGCCTTACAATATATCTCTATGCGTTCTACATACGTGGCCCAATCTTCAACATTGGGATCGAAATCGTTGATGTTACCACGCTTAGGCATCCTCGCAATCTTCTTGAGAAACAAAAAGAAATTTTTCTTTTATTTATTTTTTTCAAAATGGCGGTTTCCCGCGCTTGTCTTCTTCCCCCGCCTACGAAAATGGCGGCTTCCCGCGTTTGCCTTTCTCCCCCGCTGGCTGTAATAGCGATTGCCGTATTGCTGCGTTCGCCCTCCCCAGCGGTTCTCGAATCGTGCCTCCCAGCCCCTCTTGCAGTCCGGTCCTTTCCCCCCCGGCTGCGGCTGAGTTCTCCGCGGTTTTTTTATTTTCTCCCGCGCCTTACGCTGTCCCTGTCGCTGCGCCTCGCGGCCTCGGTAGCTGCCCGGCCTTTTTCACCGGTCGCGATCAAGCTCTCTCTCGACGCTGTTGCGTCTCCCAGCCCGCTTGCAGCCCGGTCTCTCACACCGGCTGCGTTTGCATTCACCGCGGCTTCCGTGCCTTACGCTGCCCCAGTCTCAGCGCCTCTGGCCCCGACTTCTGTCCGGCTCTTTTCCCCGGCCGTGGTCGAGTTCTCCGCCCTTATATCCTCCGTTTTTTTTTTCCCTCCCCTACTTCACAGTCAACGTGGCCGACTTGCTGCTCGTCGCTGATCGGCTTATCCACCACCGTGATAGAAGGGATGATCACTGCCTGTTGCTGATGGAAGGCTTCGTGTCAGAATTCTTCCTTTGCTCTGCAGACCCGAGTCTTGTCTCAGCAGAATGATGAGGGCGGATGCCTCTTCTCGACGCCTGTTAAACTGCCTTGGATGTATCTCTGCCGCAGGGTAAGATCGTACTCGTCGCCACTGTTAAGTCTGTGTGTTATATTGAGAATTACTACACAGACCACAAGAGTAAAATTTAACAGTTCTTTACTAGTCGAAGGTCAGGGCGGAACTGCCCAATAAATCATTACACAGCACTTATATACCGGTGTGGTCACCACCGGTATTACAGTATACAGCAGCCAAGATAAAGTAGTGCAACCCTTAAAATAGTTCTCTTAAAGGTGGAACGGTTACATACACTACACTGTCTTTCGGATGAGACGTTAAACCGAGGCCCGTCTGACCTCTCGGGTGGATGTCGAAGATCCCATGGCCACTATTCAAAGAAGAGCAGGGGAGTTCTCCCCGGTGTTTTGGGGTCAATATTTATCCCTCAACCAACATCACTAAATCAGATTATCCGGTCATTATCACATTGCTGTTTGTGGGAGCTTGCTGTGCACAAATTGGCTGCCGTGTTTCCTACATTACAGCAGTGACTACACTTCAAAGGTACTTCATTGGCTGTGAAGCACTTTGGAACGTCCCGAGGTGGTGAAAGGCGCTATAAAAATACAAGTCTTTCTTCTCATTGATATTTAAATTCTACATATCGTCCCGTCAGTGTGGCAGCTTGGCTCAGTGGGTGCGAAGTTGTCTCTGAGCTCAGGTGTTTGTCAGAAGTGACATTAAAGGGAGATCCCGTTTGCCTGTTCCACTAGTTCAGGGAAACATTAAAGATCCCACGGCAATACTCGCAGAGCCAGTCTCTGCCCCCAATCCCCACACTACCACAATGCACTGTTTGCCCAGTTCCTGCTCCCCAGCCCCACGCCCAGTGTGTTATTACCATGTTTCCCAGATTCCCCCTTTACCTGTTCGAAGTTGTTGAGCTGAGCCTGGAATTCCTCCTCCATTTTAGACGTATCCTCGGATTTTCTCTTTCCCATCGGAATCTTGTACATGTAACCTTGTAGCTGGTGACAGAACAGGTGGAGACATTAACAAAGTCCTACATAAGAGACCTGGTTAGGAAATTGGCTGACCGGCAGGAGACAGAGAGTAGGGATAATGGGCAGGTATTCTAATTGGCAGGATGTGACTCGTGGTGTCCCGCAGGGATCTGTGTTGGGACCTCAACTATTCACAGTATTTATTAACTAATTAGATGATGGCATAGAAAGCCATACATCCAAATTTGCTGATGACACAAAGATAGGTGGCATTGTAGGCAGTGTAAATGAAAGCATAAAATTACAAAGGGATAAGATTAAGTGAGTAGGCAAAACTGTGGCAAATGGATTTCAATGTAAGCAATGTGAGGTCATCCACTTTGGACCTAAAAAGGATAGAACAGGGTACTTTCTAAATGGTGAAAAGCTAAAAACAGTGGAGGTCCAAAGAGACTCGGGGGGTCCAGGTACATCGATCATTAAAATGTCCTGAACAGGTACAGAAAATAATCAGAAAGGCTAATGGAATGCTGGCCTGTATACCTAGAGGACTAGAATACAAGGGGGTAGAAGTTATGCTGCAGCTTTACAAAACCCTGGTTAGACCACACCTGGAGCACTGGGAGCAGTTCTGGGCACCGCACCTTAGGAAGGATATATTGGCCTTGGAGGGAGTGCAGCGTAGGTTTACCAGAATGATACCCGGACTTCAGAGGTTAAGTTAAGAGGAGAGATTACACAAATTAGGGTTGTATTCCCTAGAATTTAGAAGGTTAAGGGGTGATCTGATCGAAGTTTTCAAGATATTAAAGGGAACAGAGAGGGTAGATAGAGAGAAACTATTCCCATTGGTTGGGGATTCTAGGACTAGTGGGTATAGTCTAAAAATTAGAGCCAGACCTTTCAGGAGTGAAATTAGGAAACACTTCTGCACACAGGCCACGATTTTGTCAGCGGGACAGCTGGTTTCCAGGTTCCAGTTCCGCCCTCAGCTGCCTCCGCTCCAGACGTAATTTTCCCTTGATTGACCTTGTTAAGCCCGCCCTGCAGGCTTACCAGCCAATTAACAAGAAACGGGTCTGATGACGTCATTTGATGACGCATCATCTGCTGGTTTCCTTAAAGGAACCATGCACAATTTTATTTTGACAGTTGATTTCTCAGTGTTTGACAGCACTGAGGTGCTGAAAACACTGACAATCACTGCACAAAGGTGAACTCTTGCACCCAGGCTCTCCAATGACTCCCTCCATATGCTGGAATAGATGGCAGCTGCAGGTGAGATGGCAGAAGCGATCTGTCACTGGTGAGAGAGGTTCTCCCAATGAGGTGGCACTGGACATATAGCTGGATTTAAAAACTTGTAAGCTAAAGAAACCTGTAAATGTTTTAAAAATGCAGTAACCAACATTTTCTTTGCTCTGAAACTCACCATGTGCAACATTGCATCCTTCACACCACCTCTGCAGCTGTCATCATTTCACAAACATTACACCAGACTCACGGCACGCCACACTTACCTGGCGTGGTGTCCAGCCATCGGGAAACCCGACCCAGAAGCGGGAAAATCGAAAAACAGGCTGAAAACTACTGAAAAGTACCTGTTAATAGGCAGGTAATTGCCTTTAGTCCGTTTCCCGCCACTAGGTGTCGGGTCCATTCCCAAATCGGGGACCCGACACTTGGGAAAGCTGTTTGGAGGCGGGTTGACAGCAGGTTCGGGACCCGGCGTCAATCAATAGCACTTTAACCTTTGACCCGCCTCTCTGAGCGCCAGCAAAATCGCAGCCAAAGGGTGGAAGAAGTTTGGAACTCTCTTCCGAAAACGGCAAATGATGATAGATCAATTGTGAATTTTAAATCTGAGATTGATAGCATTTTGCTAACCAAAGGTATTAAAGGACATGGGCCAAAGAGTTAGGTTGCAGATCAGCCGTGATCTCACTGAATGGCAGAACAGGCTCGAGGGGCTGACTGGCCTCCTCCTGTTCCTATGTAACAACGGGTGCTGGAGCACTGTACACCTCACAGCATGAAGTATCACAGCTCAGCATACTGTCCACACATACCTGCTCACCAGCACTGTTTAAAACCAGAGTTTCAATGAATGCGTGGAGCAGGCTGCGTGCTGTCTGTGCGAGCAGCTTTTACAGTCATCAACTGCAAAGTTCAAGATGACTCAGTGGGTAGCACTCTCGCCTTGGAGTCAGAAGGTCGTGGGTTCAAGTCCCACTCCAGAGACTTGAGCACACAATCCAGGCAGACTGACGATTAGTATTTTATCATTGTTATGCCATATTTATTCCAATGTTGGGAGGACTCGTAAAAATCAACATTTCATTGTGCAGTACACACGTCTGCTGCATATATGACAAATAAAATTGAATTGAATTGAATTGACTACTGAGGGAGTGCTGCGCTGTCGGAGGTGCCGTCCATCAGATGAGACGTTAAACTGAGTCTGCCTCTCAGGCAGAAGATCCCATGGCACTATTTCAAAGAAGGGCAGCGGAGTTTTCCCCAGTGTCCTGACCAATATTTATCCCTCAACCAACAGAGTCAGCTCATGGCTGTTTGTGGGATCTTGCTGTTCACAAATTGGCTGCTGCGTTTGCCTACAAAACACCAGTGGCAAAGTATTTCATTGGCTGTGAAGCACTTTGGGACGTCCTGAGGACATGCAAGGGGGGTTGGATAAATGCAAGTTCTTCCTTCCTTCACTGTCAGGCAGTTTGAGCGAGATGGAATACGGGTACTTCAAAACACATTGCTGACTAAAAGGAAAGAGCCAGTGAGTGGAGAAACTGACCAGGGATGTTGTGCTGGAGATGAAAGTTATGGGATCTATCTCAGGATGATGTAGCGTGACAATCCACCAATAGAGAGACGAGGGCCCAGCTACAGGAAAGACCCGAGCTGGATAAAGGTTGCACTGTGACCTCAGCCAGTGGTAGAAGTGTGGAACTCTCCCCCACAAAAAGCAGTAGGTGCCAGCTCAATGAATAATTGTAACTCTGAGGTCGATTGATATTTGTTAGTCAAGGGATAGGGAGCCGAGACGGGTGGATGGAGTTAGGATACAGATCGGCCATGATCTCATTGAATAGTGGAACAGGCTCAAGGGGCTGAATGGCCTCCTCCTGTTCCTCTGTTCCGTGTAACTGGTCTCAGTGTGTCTGGGCTAGGGAAGGGTTAGAAGAAATGTTTCTTGCTGGAGGTCGCAGGTGTGTGGCCATCAGCTCAGGACAGGACCAGGCAAAGTCTCCCATGGTCAAATACTCTGCCAACATTCAGGGGCCAGACTGCGAGGTGAAGAATGGCCACACGTGAGGTAGCAGAGTGTGGGCAGTGGGGGGAAACCCTTACCCAGCACGGACTGAGCATCTTTCACCAGCGAGAAAGGTGCAGGAGTGGAGCTGTCCACCTGCTGGAGACATTGGCCATCTCCCTCACTTCCTGCCAGCTTCATCCGTTCACATTACATTTTGCCTCTCTCCTTTGGACCTGTTATCTCCCCCATTGGGCTTTCCACTGCCTTATTGCGATGTTCTTTGTAAATCACCCAGCACTATTTTAAAAATTCCATCCCCAGTTGTTAAACTCATCGCCTGCTCTTTGTATCAATACCCAACATTTCAACTGGCCAGCACTGGCCGTCGTTCTCTCCTCCCTTCTGTGTTCTGATCAATTGAAATTTATAAAATTCTAACAGGACTAAACAGACTAGATGCAGGAAGGGTGTTCCCGATGGTCGGGGAGTCCAGAACCAGGGGTCACAGTCTAAAGATAAGGGGTAAGCCATTTAGGACAGAGACGAGGAGGAATTTCTTCACCCAGAGAGTGGTGAACCTGTGGAATTCTCTACCACAGAAGAGAGTAGAGGCCAATTCATTAAATATATTCAAGAAGGAGTTGGATATATTTCTTAAAGCTAAAGGGATCAAGGGATATGGGGAGAAAGCAGGGACAGGGTACTGAATTTGGATGACCAGCCATGATCTCATTGAATGGCGGAGCAGGCTCGAGGGGCCGAATGGCCTACTCCTGCTCCTATCTTCTATGTTTCTATGTTTCTATGTTTCTAATCTTAAAGTGGCATCGCCTACCTTCCTCTCTCAGTTCCGACCAAGGTTCTTGTAAGGAGGCATGGGTGAGAAAGGGTTAAGAGCGAGGATACTGACTCCAGCACACAGTGGACTAGCAATGAGTTTAGACCAATTTTGAAGCACCAAGTGAGAACGATCCCAGCACCAGAAGACACCGGAATCGCTGGATGAAAGAAGTGCACGGTCTATCGAGTTCACCTTCTACCATCCTGGTGGTCACATGATACAACGAGAATGGAGCTGTTGACTGATCACAGCAATCAATCTCAATCAATGGGCTGGATTTTGTGAATGGAGGCGAGTTGGAGGCGGGACTGCTGCTCGTCGTGTCAATGTCCCGCCTCCACCCTCGCCTGACCAACCAGAGGGATTGTCCCCTGATTGAGATTGTTAAGCCCGCCCTGCGGGCTCAGCAGGCCAATTAGGGAGGAAGTCACTGACAGAGCACATCAACATCAGACGTGCTATCTGTCAAGACTTCTTGAAAGAAGAAATGTCAGCATTTGACAGCTCTGTGAAGCTGTCAAACACTGACATTCTCTTTAGTTTGATGAGTCCTTGTGTTCAGGACTCATCAAACCTTTCAACTTTGTAAATTTCACATGGCTGTTGGGTCAGAGGATCCAACAACCAGTCTGTGAAATTGACAAGGAGGATGTCGGCTCTCCCGATCCGTCGCAGCTGAAGGCTGTAGGAAGAAAACAAGGTAAGTGAACATTTTTTAAAACTTATCACTCACCTTACATACTTACCACTCCACACTTGCACCCATCACTTACCTCTACACCTTACTTCAAGGTGCCTCCGACCGCTGCAGACCTCCTCCATGTCTCCTCCAACCCGGCGGGGTTCTCCGAGGTCGGGAAGCCTTCATCCGTGAAGGTAAATTGGCACTAATCCTTTTTTCTGCCTGTGAACTACCTGTTAACAGGCAGTTAAAAGGATTAAATGCCTTTCCCACCTCCAGGAAACGGGACCCGAAGCAGCACATCTTCCCGCCTCCTGGCAAAAGGGCACGGAGGTGGGATGGGGCGGGTTTGCTATCCGCCCCCACTTTCTCCTAATTTACCGGCTGTCCCACCTCCATGCCTGCCTCCTCGAGGCTTGGAAAATCCAGCCCAATGAGTCTACAACAGAAACATTTTCTGGGCTATGGGGAAAGAGAAAGGAATGGGATTAATTAAGTAGATCTTTCAAAGAGCCGGCACAGGCATGATGGGCTGAATGACCTCCTTCTGTGCTGCTTGATTCTATGATCTGACTGAAGGGTATTGGCCCCTTTACCCTCCCCCAACCCCCCCCCCCCCGATTCCACCCATGGCTGAATGGCCTGCCACACACAGTCTAATAAATGCATCCGCTCCCTGTGGTACCTTATTGAAATGTTCCAACAGCATCTTCTGTTTGGCCTTCTCGTAGGGCTCTGTGGGCAGGAGCCGTCTCGCAGGGTAGCTCTCATCCAGAAACTCGCACGTGATTGCAGACTCGTAGATCAGCTGACTCTGGCGGGTCTCCAATACTGGCACCAAACCAAGGGGATTCTTCTCAAAGAACCAATCAGGCTTGTTCAACAGATTGATGTTGACTGTTTCATACCTTAAAGAGAATGGATTTGGAGTTGAAGGCCCAAAACCATCAAAAGATGCACACAACTGGATTGCCAAACTGGGGAAAGAATGCGTCATGCAAGCATTCAGCGTAAGCAAGACCGCTTCAATGGGGCAAAACCAGGAATAAACCTCACTGGACACACTTTATGGGTCCAGATATTTACAGTGAGAAACTGGTGCTTATTAACTGGGCCAGAGCAAGGCTTCCTGGCCATCAGAGCATGACCACAAGCTATGGTCTTTAAGCTGTTAATAAAGCTGATTGTGTATTTAAAATTTTCATCCTTGTTTTCAAATTCCTCCATGGCCTCGCCCCTCGCTACCTCTGTAAACTCCTCCAGCCCTACAAGCCTACGAGATCTCTGCGCTCCTTTCTGGCATCTAACCTAACTCTTTCTCATTTTTTAGTCTATTCATTCTTGGGATTGTGGGCGTCGCTGGCAAGGCCGGCATTTTTTGCCCATCCCCAGTTGACCTGAGGTCTTGGGGAGGGAGGTGCTGTTGAAGTAAACTTGGCGAGTTGCGCAGTGCATCCCGTAGACAGTGCATACTGCAGCCACGGACTGCGGTGGGGGAGGGGTGGATACCGAGTCCAGGGGCAGGGCCATCAATCAAGGGAACGGCTCTGCCCTGGATGGTGGCAAGCTTCTCGAGTGTTGTTGCGGCTGCTCCCCTCCAGGTGAGTGGTGAATATTCCAGCATACTCCTGACTTGAGCCTTGCAGATGGTGCAAATGATTTTGAGGGGTCGGGCAAGCAACTCATCACAGAGACCCCAGCCTCCACCAGCTCGTGTAGCCATGGTATTGATATGGCTGGTCCATTAGGCTTCCAGTCACCGGTGACCCTCAGGATGTTAATTGTGGAGGACTCGGCATGGTACAACGCCTCAATTTTAAACTTCTCATCCTTGTTTTCAAATCGCTCCATGGGCCTCGCCCTTCCCTATCTCTGTAACCTCCTCTAGCCCTACGACCCTCCGAGGTCTCTGCACTCCTCCAATTCGGGTCTCTTGCTCATCCCCAATTTTCTTCGCTCCACCATTGGCGGTCGTGCCTTCAACTGCCTCGGCCCTAAGCTCTGGAATTCCCCCCTTAGACCTCTCTACCTGTCTCTCCTCCCTTAAGTCGCTCCTTAAAACCTATCTCTGTGACCTCACCTGTTCTAATATCTTCTTATGTGGCTCGGTGTCACATATTGTTTGATAACGTTCCTGTGAAGCTCCTATGCCAAGCAATGCGCCACATCAGCCTAAGCTTGGAGCTTGTCCAGGTCCTGCTCCTAGCTGGCACGGGCTGCTACATTATCGGAGGAGTTATGGATGGAGCCGAACAATGGAATCATCAGTGCGCAACCCCACTCTTGACCCTATGATGGAGAAACTGAAGATGTTTAGACTAAGGACACTGCTTAAGGGCCAGGTAATTGCATGAAATCACTGGGTTCCAGGCTCTGCCAGACCAACAGAGAAGCGTAGCAAGTTGGGAAGGTCATAATATACTAACGAGGAAGGATTCCAGATTAATTTCCCTCTATCCAGGCTCCCTTGATGATTCAGAGAGTAGCCGAGCCATATTTGGGCAAAGGTAGTGTGGTCATGGTACTGGATTAGTTCGGGTCACTGATTGCTGTATGACCTCCCACATTGATAAGGGTGTCTGTTTGCAGAGTTACCTGGAACCTGATTGAGGTGTACAAAATTATGAGGGGCATACATAGGATAGATAGAAAGGAACTTTTCCCCTAAGAAGAGGGGTCAATAACCAGGGGGCATAGTCTCAAGGTAAGGGGCAGGAGGTTTAGAGGGGATTTGAGGAAAAGCTTTTTCACCCAGAGGGTGGTTGGAATCTGGAACTCACTGCCTGAGAGGGTGGTAGAGGCAGGAACCTTCACAACATTCAAGAAGCATTTAGATGAGCACTTGAAACGCCATAGCATACAAGGCTACGGACCAAGTGCTGGAAAATGGGATTTGAATAGACAGGGCTTGATGGCCGGCGTGGACACGATGGGCCAAAGGGCCTCTTTCTGAGCTGTATAACTCGATGACTCTATGACTAACCCAGTAGAATGAATCCCAGCCCCCAGTGACAGGTCCACCCATCTGGGTCCCATTAATGGGCTAGGTTGGTGGGACAATCCAAGGTGGCCTAGAGAGCTGCAGACTAGCTGGGCTCAGGACTAGGATCAGCGAGTCTGCCAAGACTGTGGCAAGTACCCCCGCATTACCTCAGACAGAGCTTTGAGAAACATTCACCTTACTTGAGTCCCTTGGCTTCAAGGACCAGGCGAGTGCGGTGGACAAAAGGACAGAATTTCATGCCATACAGACGTATCATTCCCTCAGGCACAGGGCCTGGGGCAGGGCTTCCTGTGAAAGGAGGGGCAAACAATCATTCGTCAGGAGAAAATGGACATTAAACTTGAAACATCCAGGGATAGTGCAACAAATAGTGAGGAAACTGGCATAGCACTGGGGCACTGGGCAACACCTGTGAACCCAGAGTCTGGGCGGCCATGGGTTACCGAGCAGGGTGGAGACCGGTAATGGAACCAGGATCAGCAGCAAGTGAGCTGTGCCGTGATACGCAGCACGGATTTGTTAAAGGACAGTCGTGTTTGACTAACATGATTTGAGCTATTTGATGAAGTAATGGAGGGGGTTGATGAGGGTAGTGTGGTTGATGTTGTGCATATGGACTTTCAAAAGGCGTTTGATAAAGTACCACATAATAGACTAGTGAGCAAAATTAAAGCTCATGGGGTTAAAGGAGCAGTGGCTGCATGGATACAAAATCGGCTAAGAGACAGAAACTAGGCAGTAGCGGTGAAGGGCTGTTTTTCAGACTGGAGGGAAGTGTACAGTGGTGTTCCCCAGGGTCAGGCTAGGGACCACTGCTCTTTTTGATATATATTAATGACTTATACTTAGGTACACAGGCCATCATTTCAAAGTTTGCAGATGACACGAAACTCGGAAATGAGCCTGATGGTAACAGACTGCAGGGGGACAGAGACAGACTGGTGGAATGGGCAGACACATGAGAGATGTAATTTAACGCAGGGAAGTGTGAAATGATACTTTTTGGTAGGAAGAACGAGGAGAGGCAATATAAACTGAAGGGTACAATCCTAAAGGGGGTGCAGGAACGGAGAGGCCTGGGGGTGGATGTACACAAATCGCTGAAGGTAGCAGGACAAGTTGGTGTGGCTGTTAAAAAAATACAGGACCCTTTGCTTTATAAACAGGGGCATGGAGTACAAAATCAAGGAAGTTACACTTTATAAATCACTGGTTAGGCCTCAGCTGGAGTATTGTGTCCAATTCTGGGCACCACACTTTAGGAAGGATGTCAAGGCCTTGGAGAGGGTGCAGAGGAGATTGACTAGAATGGTTCCAGGGATGGGGGACTTCAGTTATGTGGAGGGACTGGAGAAGCTGGGATTATTCTCCTTAGAGCAGAGAAGGTTAATATAAGAACATAAGAAATAGGAGCAGGAGGAAGCCATTCGCCCCTTCGAGCCTGCTCTGCCATTCAATAAGATCATGGCTGATCTTCTATCTCAACTCCATAGAGGTGTTCAAAATCATGAAGGGTTTTGATGGAGTAAATAAGGAGAAACTGTTTCCAGTGGCAGGAGGGTCGGTGACCAGAGGACACAGATTGAAGGAAATTGGCAAAAGAACCAGAGGGGAGATGTTGTGATCTGGAACGCGCTGCCTGAAAGGGCGGTGGTAACAGGTTCAACAGTAACTTTCAAAAGAGAATTGAATAAATACTTGAGGATAGGGGGAAAGAGCAGAGAAGTGGGACAGATTGGATAGCTCTACCAAAGAGCTGGCACAGGAATGATGGGCCGAATGGCCTCCTTCTGTGTTGTAAGATTCTTTGAAATGGAGTGTTGATTACTCAGTGCGAGATCAGAGTGCTGGGCAAAAAACACTCGAACTATCACCAGCTGCAAGATACATCACACAAACACAAGGGTGAGGGCACACACAAACAGACAGGGCAGGAAGAGAGACAGACTGGGCAGATGAACACACACACACACTCTCACACACAGTTGAATAGACGTGCAGCGGGATGGGGACAAATGGGGAGAATGAGTCAGAGACAGACACACATACACAGACAGACCGAGAGAGAGAAACAGGGACAGACACGGCAGATCAAGAGGGTCTCACGCACACAGAGAGACAGTCATCTGCACAGACTGACAGAGGGTGATACACACAGGGGGACAGGGAGAGGGAGACACACATGTTGTGTATGTAACCTGTTCCACCTTAAGAGAGCTTAAGCCTGTTCCACCTTAAGAGATGTACTACTTTCTCAGGCTGCTGTAGACGTAATACCGGGGGTGAACACACCGGTATATAAGCACTGTGCAGTAATCTTGTATTCAGTATAGTCCCTACCTCCAACCAGTAAAGACCTGTTTTTATTGTTACTCATTAGTCTGTGTCTTAATTAACTAAATAATTCACAGACTTAACACTGGCGACGAGTCAGATTCTTACCCTGCGGCAGTTATTCCACGGCGGCTTCGTCCACAGACAGGACGTTGAAGAGAGGTTTCAAACCGCACCACCCCACTGGAAGCGACAGGCATTAGGACCCTGAAGCCTCCATCAGCGACTGAAAACTGGAGGACAGAAGACATCCTGCAGCTTCTTTTTCAACCTCGGTGGTGGGTAAGCCGAGCAGCGTTGGCTGCAAAGACAGGGCTGGGGGAAGTCGGAGGTACAAGGGCGATCGCGATCGGGAGATAAGGGCCATCGATCGCAATCCCTGATAAGGGCCGCACTCGGGCTGAAAGGCGCAGCGTCGGCAGACACTGAAGGCGCGAGAGCCGCGGTGAAAAGCGCAGGCCATCGATCGCGGCGGAGATAAGGGCCGCACTCGGGGCTGAAGGGAGACGGCGTCGGGGGACGGGTGAAGACCGCCAAGCGCGGGAAAACCACCATTTTGTGGGCGGAGGACGACGGCAAGAGTGGGAAGCCGCCATCTTGGATAGCAGTAAAAAAAAAAAAATCTGAGAAATTGCAAATCTGATAAAGTACTACAATGCCTAAACACGGGAATATTAGCAACTTTGATAGTGACGTCGAAGATTGGGCCATATATGTTGAACGAGTTAAAAATTATTGTAAGGCCAATAAAATTCGTGAGGCTGATAAAGCACTAACATTATTAAATTTAATGGGTGCGAAGACATACGGGCAATTGAAACACCTGTTATCACCAGATGAACCGGCGGATAAGACGTTCGATGAGATTGTTACTGTCCTGAAAGATCATCTAAACCCCACGCCGCTGATGCTAGCGGAACGATTTAAATTTTACGACAGAAGGCAGCTACAGCATGAAAGCAATGCTGAATATTTGCTGGAATTGCGTAAATTAGCGAAATATTGCCAGTTTGGAACGGGACTGACAGATGCACTATGAGACAAATTTGTGTGTGGTTTATTTAAACAGGATACACAAAAGCGACTGCTCGAGGAGAATGAGCTGACGCTTGAGAAGGCGGTCACTATGGCAGCAGCACAGGAAGCCGCAGCGAGAGGCACGGCAGTAATGCAGCTACGGTCACCGGAGCTCAGTGCACACAAATTGGGTGTGAGTTCTGGCAAATGTTATCGTTGTGGAAAGACAACGCATGATCAGAACCAGTGTTGGTTTAAAAACCAAGAATGTAGAACTTGTGGTAGGCTTGGACATATAGCTAGAGTATGCAGGTCAGGGAAGAAGACCAGCAACAAGAAGTCACCGCAAGGAAAATACGCAAAAGTACACAAGGTGGCCGAACAGGAGTCCGATTCAGACGCTAGCAGTAATGAACTGGCTGGCTTAAGCAGTATTGAACTGGCTAGCTTAAGGGTACTCAACGTTGGTAAGGGTGCAGACCTCCAGACAATTTGGGTTACTCTTCAGATAGAAGGAGTCCAAGTAAAAATGGAATTGGACACTGGATCGGCATTGTCGGTCATGAATAAGAAAGATTACAGAAGGTTATTCCAACATATTCCCCTACAGGATACGGAGATTATATTGACAACCTACACGGGGCAGAGAGTGTACCCCATCGGGACAATAAAGGTTGCAGTGGCCAACAAGGGCGAAGGAAGGCAAATAATGGACTTATATGTGCTACCGGAGGGAGGTCCACCACTACTAGGCCGGGAGTGGTTTAGAAACATAAATATGGACTGGCATTCGCTAAAAGCCATAAAGAGTGAGAACTCGGTGCAGATAATCAGCCCAGACTCTAGAACTGATGATGGTAAGACCAACCCATGTGCAAAAGACAACGTTTCAGCACAGAATTCCACTGAGCAACAACAACATAGTTTAACAGAGAATTCTGAGTCTGTCAAGTCTACTGATATGCACATTTTTGAGGGACACTGGGCTCGAACTCAACTCCATTTCAAACTACAACAGCAATTAGAACAAATGATTCGCCGTTTTGAGCAAGAGATGAATGAAATAAAAAAGTTCTTTGTTACAGAGTGGGAGAATCTGGAAAGGCAACAGAAGCAACTGATGGAGAAAATGGAGCAGGAGCACACCAACCATCTGCGCGAGGAGGCCGAACGAATCAAAGCTGATTCAGGTTCTGAAGGTGCGTGCCATAATCTGGTGTCAGAAGAGTTAACGGTCAGCCAACTCCTTCATATGCTGAGGGACAAGACTCTGAAATGGGAAAAACTTGAACACGAGCTGCGATCTTCAAAGGAAAAGGGTTCGGAGCTCTCAAAAGTCATTGAGATGGCTGATGTGACGACACAGACTGAAACGACTGCAACAGAGCAGCCATTGGATGCCAAAAGTACGCTGACTCACGTCAATGTAGAACAACAGACCGCTGAAACAGCTGCTCCGGTAGAGGGATTGCATAGTCCGATCAATCAATCTCCAAAGGAAGTTGAAGTATTAAAATCACAAATGAGGTCACTAGTAAACGACTTGCTGAAAGCCCAGAAAAAGCTGGATGCAGAGGTACACATGAAGAAGTCTCTTCAGGAAAGATGTCTGGATTTGGAACAAGAGCTGGCTAACGTCCAGCTGGGTATGGAGGAAATAGACGACCCTCTCGCTGACCTGTCGGACGACTCCAAATATTACTATGTCCTGTCCTGCCCAACTTGTAACTTCGACTCCCACCATACAGAAATCATGGAGGAGCACCGAAAGTCTACGGAACATCGGGAGAAGGTGGCTCTACTACGAAAAAAGGAGGAAGAGAAGGAGGAACTGCGCATGCAGCTGGCAGCTGTGGCAGCTGACAATGGAGCCCAGAGAGTCTCCAAGAAGCAGAAAAGGAAAAGTAAAAACAGAAGATGACCCATCTGAACCATTATCACCTCTACCAGATCACACACGTGGTCCCTCCGAACGGAGCCAAATCAGTTCGGAAGTTCAAGCTGTTAAATCCATGAAAGGACTATTGAATGAGTAACGTGAACCGACTACACCACAGAGATTGAATCTGTGAACTGTTTTCCGCAGAGACTGAATCTGTGATATGTTACGTTAAACATGAAGTTATATATGTATATATGTTATTACGTTATGTTAAATGGGGGGGATGACTATAAAGCTAAGAAGGGAGGAGTGTTGTGTATGTAACCTGTTCCACCTTAAGAGAGCTTAAGCCTGTTCCACCTTAAGAGATGTACTACTTTCTCAGGCTGCTGTAGATGTAATACCGGGGGTGAACACACCGGTATATAAGCACTGTGCAGTAATCTTGTATTCAGTATAGTCCCTACCTCCAACCAGTAAAGACCTGTTTTTATTGTTACTCATTAGTCTGTGTCTTAATTAACTAAATAATTCACAGACTTAACAACACACTCTCTCTCACACACTCTCTCTCTCTCACACACTCTCTCTCTCTCTCCCTCACTCACTCTCTCACACACTCTCTCTCTCTCTCCCTCACTCTCTCACACTCTCTCACACACTCAATTCAATTCAATTCAATTCAAATCGCTTTATTGGCATGACAAGGTACATCTTATGTTGCCAAAGCATCGAAAAACATTCATGGTTGAACACATAAACACAGATCTATCCATACAGTGTATAAACAGATATATCCCTGAGTGTATAAATATACATTCATATAATTTGTATATACTCTTTTCTTATATTTAGTGGTTGTCCCTCTGTTTATGGCAAGCTGTAACATAGTGTGCCGCTAAGGTTACACAATTTCTCTCTTCCCCTGGTAGGTATGGGAGTTTTTGGTCGTCATTCAAATTTCTGAATTCCGGGCATATTTTTGTGAATTTTGGGTAGAAGTTCTCCCTTATGCCCTGATATTTTCTACAAGCTGTGAGGAAGTGTATCTCTGTCTCCACCACTCCCTGACTGCAGTGAGAGCATATCCTGTCCTCTCTTGGTAGCCGGGTCTGCCTGTGTCTACCTTTTTCAATCGCCAGGCTATGTTCACTAAGTCTGTACATTGTCAAGGTTTTTCTCAGTTTGCTATCCTTTACCATGGTCAGGTAACCAGCCATGTTATATTGTCTGTTTAGGGCCAAGTAGCAATTGAGTTTGTTTTGGGTTTTTGTTGTTTCTGCCCAATATGACAGATATTTTTCCTTTTGCTTAGTGACGATTGTGTTGGGTCGAATTCTTTGTGTTACGCTGTCACTGTCCTGGGGCTGGTTATTGTTAGTAGTGTTAGTAGTTACTTCACTGAGTCCCAGGACTAGTTGACTGAGGGTATTCTTCTTTATGGTCCTCTCTTGGCATTTCAGGGCTTCGTAATGATAGCATTGGGGGTTGCTCATTTTTAGGTGTTTCCAAAATTTGGTGGCTCTTTTTTGGATAGTGATTATTAATGGATATTGGCCTAGTTCTGCCCTGCATGCATTGTTTACGGTTTTCCTTCGAGTCCGGAGGATACTTTTACAGAATTCTGCATGTAGGATCTCAATTGGGTGTTTGTCCCATTTTGCAAATTCTTGTTGTGTAAGCGGTCCCCACACCTCACTGCCATAGAGTGCAATTGGTTCAATTACTGATTTAAAAATTTTGACTATTTGGATTGATCTTTTAATGGCATAGAAAGCCCTTCTTGCTTTCTCTTTCAGTTCATTCACAGCCAGATGAAAATTTCCCATAGAACTGATTTTTAAGCCCAAGTATGTGTAGTTAGTGGTTTGTTCAATTTTGGTTGTCCCTAGTGTGAAATTTATTTTGGGTCCCTGATGTCTGGATCTTTGCTGGAACACAAGGACTTTGGTTTTTTGGGGATTTATTGTCAGGGCCCTGGTCTGGCAGAACGACTCCAGCAGATCCAGGTTCTGCTGTAGACCCTCCTTAGTTGGTGACAGCAGAACCAGGTCATCTGCATAGAGGAGGAATTTAACCTTGGATTCATATAGGGTGAGGCCGGGTGCTGTAGATTGTTCAAGTAGTTTTGCCAATTCATTTATTTATGTAAATATTAAAGAGTGTCGGTGAGATGGGCGAGCCCTGCGTCACCCCACACCCCTGTGGGAAGTATTTTGTTTGTTTGTCTCCAATTTTAACTGCACATTTATTGTTTGTATACATTGATTTAATTACATCATATGTTTTTCCCCCTACCCCGCTTTCGATAAGTTTCAGGGATAGACCGTCGTGCCAGATGGAATCGAATGCCTTCTGGAAATCTATAAAGCATGCGTAAATTTTGCTTTTGTTTTGATGAACATGTTTGTCAATTAGGGTCTGTAGGGTGAAGATATGATCTGATGTTCTATAGTTTGGCAGGAATCCAATTTGGCTTTTACTCAAGACATTGTGCTCCTCAAGGAAGTTTATAAGTCTTTTGTTTATGATACTACAGAATACCTTCCCCAGGTTACTGTTTACACAGATGCCTCGATAGTTATTTGGGTCGACTTTGTCCCCACTTTTGTATATGGGTGTTATGAGTCCTTTGTTCTCTCTCACACTCTCTCTCTCTCACACTCTCTCACACACACACACACTCTCTCTCTCTCTCACACACACATACTCACACACACACACTCTCTCTCACACACACTCTCTCTCACACACACTCGCTCTCACACACACACACACACACACACACACTCTCACACACAGTTGAATAGACGTGCAGCGTGATGGGGACAAATGGGGAGAATGAGTCAGAGACAGACAGACAGACTGAGAGAGAGAGAGAAACAGGGACAGAGAGAGACACACACACAGACAGACCGAGAGATAGACACATAAGATATTGACTGAGAGGCAGAGAGGGTCTCTCCCTCACTCACACTCAGCCAGTTGTTGACTCCTTTACCTTTCGCCAGTGCTCTTGCAGACATGGCCCTGGACTGTGATCAGTTTCGACAACTTCAGAGACGGATGACGGAGAGAAATCGACTGCAGACTGAGCCACTCCCACCTCCAAGAGCCATAAGCCGACCCGGAAATACCAGTCAGAGCAGTCCAGCCCACATCAGTGTGGTAATCAAGATTAATCTCCAGTCTGACTCGCTGTCACAATATTGGTAACAGAAAATCTCCTGAAACTGTGGCCCAAACTAAAATAGGAGGCACAGGATATCATTGGGAGGACGGGAAGAAGCTGCAAGGGGAATATTGAGCATGTCAGTAAATGTCAGGTGGTACAGTTTAGTTAAAAGTATTAATTATAGTTTGAACATACTTAATAAATGCCGTGACAGACTGACAGATTTTAGTCCCAACTGTACATAGGGGAAATGATGAGAGGTTTCAATGAACCGGAACGAATCACTGTAACTGCTGTGGAAGAGCTCAGGCTGCAATAAAGCTAATGCAACACGGGGTTTTATAGCAAGAAAGACAGGCCTAGAAAATGGGCCGTGTAAGTGGCCTACTAATTCCTCCCGGTCTCCCTCAACCTCCAGCTCTGAAGGCCGTCCGGGACAGTAGCCAAACTGTCTGTGAGGCGGCCAACAGAAGTGCAAAACCAGATCAATCTCGCTCTGTGCAGACAAAGTCTATTTGCAGGAGTGACAAAAACAGTCCAAAAAGAGTCCAAAGATTAACCAGCGGCCTGAAATGATAAACCAGCAACTAAGCTGTGAGTACGGCACGGTCCCGTTACACGGCACTGGCGAGGGCTCCTTCCTGTGGTTAGCGCCAAGTGTTGCTGTGAGGAGGATGTCGTGAAACTCCAGTACGATTTGGACAGGTTGGGTGATCGGGCAGAAACATGGCAAATGCACTATAATGTGGATCAATGTGAGGTTATCCACTTTTGTGGCAAAAACAGGAAGGCAGATTATTATTTGAATGGCAATAGATTGGGAGAAGGGGAAGTGCAAAGAGACCTGGGTGTTCTTGTGCACCAGTCGCTGAAGGTAAGCATGCAGGTGCAGCAGGCGGTTAAGAAGGCAAATGGTATGTTGGCCTTCGTAGCAAGAGGGTTCGAGTACAGGAACAAGGATGTCTTGCTACAGTTGTACAGGGCCTTGGTGATGTAAAGTCTGTGGGTTGTGCAGTTAATAAATACACAGACTTCAGAAGTAACAAACAAACAGGTCTTTACTATTCGAAGGTCCGGGCGAATCTGCCCCAGCAATCCTGCCACAACACTTATATACTGGTGTGGTCACTATCGGTATTACAGTATACAGAAGCCAAACAAATAGTGCCACACCTAAAGTAGTTCTCTTAAAGGTGAACGGTTACATTCAATAGTTCCCTTAAAGGTAAACGGGTACATACACTACAATCCTCCCTTTTTAGCTTATTACTTACAGAGTCCCCGTTAAACATACATATCTTCAACTTCCTATAAAACAAATTACAGATATAATCTCGGTGGAGTCAATGTCATATAAAACAATTTACAGATATAATCTCGGTGGGAACAGTTCACAGGTTCAGTCTCTGCGGAAACAGTTCATAGATTCAGTCTCTGATCTTGACTCGTTCCGAACAACATTTCTTTGGTGTAACCGGTTCACCTGGCTAGCGTGACTCCTCCATAGCCTTTTTCTTGACGTAACAGCTTGAACTTTCGTCCTGTTGAACCAGCAGTGCGGACTTTTACAACCAACTGGCTGTCTTGACATTTTCCAGTTTTTCAACTAATTTAGCTCCTTTCGTAATGTCCCGCCTGGGATGGTAGAAGTGCTAATATTTTAGACAGTTATTATCTTCTGCTTCTTCTTTTTCTTTTCTGCCTTTTTGAAACTCTCGGAGCTCCTTTCTCGGCTGCCAGCTGTAGCGCCACCAACTCTCTATGTTCCTTAGACCTTAAGTGCTTCATCCGGATTTCAGCACTTTGGGAGTTTTCATCACAAGCTGGGCAGACCACATCCTTGTAATATTCAGTGTCACTCAACAGGTCATGGTAATATTCGGGTTCGTCCTGAGTTAGGCCAGCGAGAGAGCCTTCTTCTTCCTCCTCACCCGTCTGGACGTTAGCTGACGGTGGTTCCTTCCCTAGACATCTTTCTTGAAAAGACTTCTTCATGCATTCATATTCATCCCGCTCTTCCTGGGTTATCTGCCATTCCTTCACGACGGACCTCCTTTGTGAGTTCAATACCTTCCCTTCCATCGGGAATTGCGTTATCAGGCTATTTAAACCTTCTACTGAAGTAACGGTTTCCACCTTCTTCTGTTCACCTTGACGTGATTCAACGTACTTTTGGCATCCTTGTAAAATTTGTGTTGCCACCTCAGCTATCTCCGTGACTTTTGAGAGCTCCGAACTCGTTCCCCCTGAAGATTGAAGCTCGTGTTCAGATTGTTCCCCTTGCAGAGTCTTGTCCTTCAGCATATGAAGGAGTTGGCTGACCGTTAACTCTTCCCTGGGAACACGGTGGATCAGAGTCTTCTCCATTTCATCCATCTCTTTCTCCAATACTTCCACCTTACGTTCCTCTTGAACTTTGGCTTTCAGCGCTCGGAAAAGTTGCGCCCTGATGCTCTCTAGTTCATGTTCAGGGACCATTCTTACAGTCTCTGAGTTTCTTACAGTTTCCTTTTCTTCCACTGAAAGGATTCCCAGTTGAATCTGTTCTTCAAGTTGTTGAACCTCGGTCATTGCCGCCTCATATTTGTCTTGGGTGTCCTTCAATGTTTTTATGAGTTCTTGGACACCCTGTCTTTCATGCTCTGCCATGTTTTTCACCTCTAATTTCTCATCTATGGATGGAACTTCTACCGATGAGTCTGTCTTGGCCTTGAGCTCAAGAATTTCCTGCAGCCTTTGGACTTCTTGCTCATGTTCAACCTTTAGTTGTTCATATGCTTCTACTGAAACTAGCTTTTCGGAGGCTGCCGAGTTAACCCCCTCCAGAATTGTAGCCTGGGCCTGTTCATACTGTTCTTTCAACTTCTCACACTCTGCTTGTAAGGAGTCGTAGAGAAGAACTGAAATAAAATCCTGGCTTCCTGAAGATTCCTCTTCCTTTGGTTCATTCTGTAAATATTCTAGTTCCTGCACAGCATCAGGGGAATGTGATTGGTATTTGGCCACGATGGCTCTATGGTCGCTCTCTGCTTGAGCTAGCTGTCTCTGTTGTCTTTCCAGGTTCTCCCATTCGGTGTCCCAGAACTTTTCCATCTTTTTCATCTCTTGTACGAGACGGTCACTCAACTGTTCTAATTGTTGTCGCACTTTGACATAAGTTTGCGTCCGAGCTCGGTGTTCTTCCGTCGTGGATGAATCCTTTGCTTGAACAGGCTCAGAATTCTCTGTCAACCTGGAGTTCTGCTCTGCAGCTTTATTCTTCTTGGTACCATAAGTCCTTCTGCATGTCTTCGTTTTCTTCCCCATCGTCGGCAAGTCCCTTTTAGCCTTGTCTTCCATATTCGACTTGGTCTTATCATCATCCATTTCAGAATCTGAGCTAATAGCTTGCACCGAGTCCTCCCTCATTATGGCTTTTAGGTAATGCCATTCCATGTCTATTTTCTTAATCCACTCCCGTCCTAGAAGTGGTGGTCCTCCTTCAGGTAATACGTACAAGTTCATTCTTGGGTGTTCTTTACCCCTATCTCTCACCTTGACTCTTATTTTCCCCACGGGGTATACGTTATGCCCCGTGTATGTCTGTAATACGAACTTGGTATTTCTTAAAGGTATGTGAGAGAATAGCCGGTGGTAGTCCCTTCGGTTGATGACTGATAGAGCTGATCCAGTGTCCAGCTCCATTCTTACTTGGACTCCAGCTATTTTTAGTATGACCCAGATGGTCTGTAGATCCGTTTCTTTACCCACATTGTGGATTCTCAGACTACCCAGCTCCTGATTGTTTGGGTCTGAGTCTGAATTCTGTTCGTCTGAACTCTTCTCAGCCACTTTGTGTACCTTGCTGTATTTTTCTTGTGGTGGCTTCCTTTGATTGTTTGTCTTTTTCCCGGACCGGCATACCTTCGCGATGTGACCGTTTGCCACATTTCCTACACTCTTGGTTCTTAAACCAGCATTGATTCTGGTCATGCGTTGTCTTCCCACAACGGTAGCATTTTGTTGTGCTTGAAGTAATTTGGTTCACCCCGAGTGCCGCCGCCTTTAGTTGCATTTCCGCCGTTCCTTTCGCTGCGGCTTCGTGCGATGCAGCTTTAAGGACAGCCCTGTCCAGTGTGAGGTCGTTCTCTTCCAGTAGTCGCTTCTGCGTCCCTTCTTTGGACAATCCGCATACGAACTTGTCCCGCAGCGCTTCTGTCAGATTCCCTCCGAACTGGCAGTATTTCGCTAGCCTACGCAGTTCGACCAAGTATTCCGCATTGCTTTCGTCTTTCCTCTGCGTTCTTGCGTAGAATTTGAATCGTTCAGCCAGCATCAACGGTGTGGGGTTCAAGTGGTCCTTCAGCACAGCCACAATCTCTTCGAAGGTCTGATCCGCTGGTTTAATTGGTGCTATTAGATGCTTCAAGAGCCCGTATGTTTTTGCCCCCATCGAGTTTAGCAATGTTATCGCCTTGTCATCTTCCTCTATTTTGTTGGCTTCGCAATAGATCTCTATGCGTTCCACGTACGTGGCCCAGTCTTCTATTTCAGAATTAAAGTCGTTACTATTCCCTCGCTTAGGCATCTTTCTTCCCTTGGGAGCAGCACCAGTATTTCTTTAAGTATTCTTATTTATTTGTTTGTTTCTAAGATGGCGGTTTTCCCGCGAAAATGGCGGTTTCCCGCTCTTCCTTTCTTGCCCCGCCCACTTCAATGGCGGTTTTCCGCTTCTGGCGTCTTCTCTGCCTAATGGCGGCTTCCCGCGTTTCTTCCCGGTGGAAGGGGTACGCTTCCCCCACAGCGGACAGGTTCAGCCGCTGGCTGGCTTCCGCACAGCTCCCCTTACTCGGCTCTGTCTTTTCCTCCCGCCCGCACGGCTCTACCGGCGCTGGGTACACCCCATTAACGGAGGACAGTTCAGCCGCTGGACTGGCTCTCGCGCAGTCTCTCTCTCCGTACCCGGCTCTGTCGCTCTCTCTCCCGCACGTTCGGTGCTACCGGCCCTGGGTACCCCGTTGGTGGAGAACAGTTCAGCCGCTGGACTGGCTCTCGCACAGTCTCTCTCCCCTTGCTCGGCTCTGTCTCTCCCTCTCCCGCACGTTCGGTTCTACCGGCTCTGGGTACCCCGTTGGTGGAGGACAGCTCAGCCGCTGGACTGGCTCTCGCGCAGTCTCTCTCCCCTTGCTCGGCTCTGTCTCTCTCTCCCACCCGCACGGTTCCTGTTCGCCTCCCAGCCCTCTCGCAGACCGGTGTTTCCCTCCCCGGCTGCGGCTGGGTTTCTCTTCCCGCGCCTACTCCCAGTCTCAGCGCTTCGTGGCTGCGGTGCTGCCCGGCTTTTCCCGCCAATCGCGGTCCGGCTGTCACCCGACGCCGTTGGACCCGACTTCTGACCGGCTCAGCTCCCCCTCGACCGAGGTCGAGTGCTCTGCCCTTATCCTCCGGATATTCTCTACACCTTCCCCTACTCACAGTCTCTTCGGCCACCTTGTTTCCAGCTGATCGGCTCACTCCGTACCGTGGTAGAAGGGTAGTCAGTGCCTGTTGCAGACGGAAGCTTTTGTTGCTAAAGTCTTCCACCTTTCTCCTGCTGCAGCCTCGTGTTTTCTTCCAGCAGCACGACGAGGGCGGTTGCCTCTCTTCGACGCTCTTCTTGCTTTGGTAGTCTTGCCGCAGGGTACGATCGGACTCGTCGCCACTGTAAAGTCTGTGGGTTGTGCAGTTAATAAATACACAGACTTCAGAAGTAACAAACAAACAGGTCTTTACTATTCGAAGGTCCGGGCGAATCTGCCCCAGCAATCCTGCCACAACACTTATATACTGGTGTGGTCACTATCGGTATTAGAGTATACAGAAGCCAAACAAATAGTGCCACACCTAAAGTAGTTCTCTTAAAGGTGAACGGTTACATTCAATAGTTCCCTTAAAGGTAGACGGGTACATACACTACAGGTGAGACCGCACCTTGAGTATTGTGTGCAGTTTTGGTCACCTTACCTGAGGAAGGATGTTCTTGCCATGGAAGGAGTGCAGCGAAGATTCACCAGGCTGATACCTGGGATGGCAGGAATGACGTATGAGGAGAGATTGTGTCGATTGGGCTTATACTCACTGGAGTTTAGAAGATTGAGAGGGGATCTCATCGAAACCTATAAAATTCTGTCAGGTCTGGACAGACTAGATGCAGGAAGGATGTTTCTGATGGCCGGGGAGTCCAGTGTTACGTCCGTGTATAAGAAGACCCAGACTGCGGGGAACGGTACAATAGGTGTTTACTCAACGTGGCTCAGACTGCAACTGATCTGTACAGATTACTACTGCAGTATACATGAGCTGTAAAACATAGTTCCCCCCCTTAAAGGTACATACATTACAATTCCTCCCCTTTTAGATTAACAGTACCATAACACTCATTTAACAATTAAATATCAAACTAATTACAATTAACACTTTTAACATGCAACATTAGCTGAAAATAGTCTATTTATATATTCAGTCTTTGGGGAGGCTTCCTGATCCTTTCTGGATAGCGCCTTTCCCGAGTGTCTTGCTCTTGGTGGGGAGGCGATTCTGGCCCCCTGTCGTCGGTTGGTTCATCAGCTTCCGATGCTACTGTCTCTGGGGTAGATGCGACCTGTACGTCGGGTTCATCACCAGGTACGTATGGGCGAGGCATGGGGTTGACTTGTTCCTGTGACTCTAGGATCTGGTCAGCATGGCGTCTCACGATGCTCTCCCCAACATCCACTGTGTACATTAGTGGGCCCTGCCGTGTGCATATCGTTCCTGGCTGCCATTTTTCTGTTCGGTAGTCGCGGGCCAAGACTGGTTGCCCTACATTGAAGCTCCTTGTTGGCTTCTCATGGATGTGCTGGAATTGCTTACTCTCAACATCTCTTCGCACGTTTGGTCTGAGCAAATCCAGACGAGAGCTTAACCTTCGGTTAAAGAACATCATGGCTGGGGCCTGGTTGGTGAGTGCATGTGTCGCATTCCGGTAGGCGAACAGGAAATTGTCCACCTTGTGCTGCAGCAGAATGTTGTCATTGTACATAGCCTTTATTGCCTTCTTAAAGGTTTGTACAAACCTCTCAGCCAATCCATTTGTGGCTGGATGATACGGGGCGGATGTGTAATGCCTTACCCCATTCTTTTTCAAGAACCTCCGGAACTCTTCAGACACAAACTGTGGTCCATTGTCGGAGCAAATCTGTTCTGGCAAGCCATTCCTGGCAAAAATGGTCCGTAGGACTACAATAGTTTTCTCTGTGGTGGTGGAGGACATTTTGATGACCTCAGGCCATTTCGAGTGCGCATCCACGGCTATTAAAAACATTGAGTCCATGAATGGACCAGCAAAATCAATATGCACCCGTTGCCATGGAGATGAGGGCCACTCCCATGGGTGTAGAGGGGCCTGTGGTGGTGCATTTTGGACTTTCTGGCATCCTGAGCAGCTCTTGGTCAGGTCCTTGATTTGTTTATCGATTCCCGGCCACCACACATAAGCCCTGGCTAGGCTTTTCATTTTTAGCCCTCCCAGATGACCCTCATGAAGCTCATTGAGCACTCTATCCCTTAACTTGGGTGGAATTACCACTCGGGATCCACACATCAAGGTCCCCCGGCACACTGACAGCTGTTCTCTCCTTGTCGAGAATGCTGGCAACAGTGAGTCGCCATGTGCTGGCCATCCCTTCACCGTCAAATCATATACCCGAGACAGTGTCGGGTCATTTCGGGTTTCCTTTTCGATACAAGCGTTCGTTACCGGTAGGTATTCAACTATAGTCGAATGGAATATTTCGACAGGATCCACTGCTGGTGCTTCCTCCGCAGTAGGCAGTGGCAGGCGTGATAGCCCATCAGCATTTCCATGCTGTTTCGTGCCCTTATATTCAATCTCATAGTGGTGCGCCCCTAGAAAAAGTGACCATCTTTGTAGTCGTTGCGCAGTCATCACCGGAACGCCCTTCTTCGGATTAAAAATGGAGACAAGAGGCTGGTGATCAGTCAGCAAGGTGAATTTCTGCCCGTGCAGATAGTGATTGAACTTTTTCACTCCCCACACTAGGCTGAGGGCCTCCCTGTCAATCTGGGCATAGTTACGCTCGGCTGAGGTTAGTGATCGTGACGCAAAGGCTGTTGGCCTCTCTGAGCCGTCCGAGAATTTGTGCGACAGCACCGCTCCAATGCCGTAGGGTGACGCATCACATGCCACCCGAATTGGTAATGCCGGGTTGTAATGGGCCAATACCTCTTTCGATGTGATTAGTGTTTTGCTCTTCTGGAAAGCTCGTCTACATTCGTCACTCCACTTCCATGGCACCCCAGTTTGCAGTAGGGTGTTCAGTGGGTGTAGTATTGTAGACAAATTTGGCAAGAACTTATGGTAGTAGTTTACCAGCCCGAGGAACGACCTCAGTTGTGACACATTTTCCGGTGCTGGAGCCTTGACTACTGCCTCAATCTTCTCTGGGGACTTATGTAACTCCTCTTCATCGATAACGTGGCCACAATACGAGATCTGTTTTCTAAAAAACTCGCATTTGGGGCGGTTAGCTCGGAGCCCATATTCCTGCAATCTAGTGAGCACCTGCTCCAGGTTGGCAAGGTGATCACTGTCATTTTCGCCCGTGACAAGGATGTCGTCCAAATAACACTGGGTTCCTGGGATCCCTTGCAGGACTTGTTCCATTGCCCTCTGCCAAATAGCCGGAGCTGATGCTACCCCGAATACCAGCCGGTTGTATTGGTAGAGACCTTTATGGGTGTTGATTGTGAGGTATTTTTTTGATGCTTCTTCTACCTCCATTTGCAGATACGCCTGGGCCAGATCAATCTTAGTGAAGTGTTTCCCTCCAGATAGCGAGGCGAAAATATCTTCAATCCGCGGAAGTGGATATTGTACGGTGTGAAGGACCGGGTTCACTGTTACCTTAAAGTCCCCACAGATGCGAACCTTCCTTGGTTCCCCAGGCATACTGCTCAATGACTTTTTCATCACAGGGACGATGGGTGTAGCCCACTCGCTCCCGTCTACCTTGGACAGTACACCTGAACCATCCAGACTCTCCAGCTCTGCTTCGACGGCTGGGCGGATCGCATAAGGTACAGGTCTAGCCTTAAAAAATTTTGGGCTTGCGTTTTCTTCCATTTTAATCGGCGCTGTCATGCCTTTTAGTGTTCCGAGTCCTTGCTGGAACACTTCTTTCGCGTCAGTTAGGATCTTTGACAGTCGCCCAGGTGTGACGTTGCCATCCTTTTTGTCAGCCACAGTCAGTGTCTGTATGGAATGCCAATCCAATTGTATTTTCCGGATCCATTCACGTCCCAGTAATGGTGGTCCTCCATCTTGCAATACATACAGGTCTAGTTTTGGTGTTTCCTTACCGTTATATATAACGGTCACCCTTATTTTTCCTTTAGGGTAGACTTTTTGCCCCGTGTACGTCTTCAAAATAATTTTTGTGTCTCTCAAGGGTATGTGTGAGAATAGCCGCTCGTAGTCCCGTCGGTTTATGACTGTTAGGGCTGATCCTGTGTCCAATTCCATCTTTACCTGGACTCCTGCTATCTTGAGAGTGACCCAAATGGTTCGGTGATCCTCCGTTGTGATCACATTATGTAGTTTCAGACAACTCAGTTCCCTGCTTTCGGAGTCGTTATCACTCTTTTGTTCGTCTGAACTATTCTCCGTTATCTTATGTACCTTCTTGTACTTTCCTTTGGTCGGTTTCTTATTGCTGGTTTTCTTTCCCAACCTGCAGACTCGTGCTATGTGTTCTACTTTTCCACACTGTCTGCACACTTTGTCTTTGAACCAGCAATCATTCTGGTTGTGTGTTGTTCTGCCGCAGTGATAGCACTTCTCTGTTCCATATGACATTTCGTTTGTGTCATATTCTTGCGGCCTCTGTTGTATCTCTGCAGCGCCCCGTGCTGCTGCTTCATATGATACCGCAATGCTGAAATCCTTTTCCAGCGTAAGGTCCTTTTCAGATAAAAGCCGTTTCTGGGTTCCTTCACTTTGAAGCCCACACACAAACTTGTCCCTTAAGGTATCTGCCAGTCCCACTCCAAGCTGGCAGTGTTTCGATAGTTTGCGCAGTTCTGTTAAATAATCAGCATCGCTTTCATCCTTATGCTGGTTCCGTTTGTGAAACTTGAATCTTTCTGCTATCAGCAGCGGTGTGGGGTTTAAATGTTCCTTTAGTATCGTTACTATGTCTTCAAAACTCTTTTCCATTGGCTTCGTTGGGGTTACTAGATTTCGTACTAAACCATACGTCTTTGCACCCATTAAATTTAACAATACTGACGCTTTCTTGTCATCTGACACCTCATTTGCCTCGCAGTACACCTCTATTCGTTCGACATATGTAGTCCAATCTTCGACTTCATTGTCAAATGCGGTGATACTGCCACTCTTCGGCATTTTGGGTGTGGTTTAAAATGGCATCTCCCAATGGCTTAAAATGGCGTCTCCCGCGCTTTCCTTCCTCCCCCGCTGCTGCCGACGCCGCTCCCGGCGGTTCTCGTGGCAATGGCGGCGCCCTGTAGGTTTCGCGCGCTTCTCTCTCTCCCTCTCTCCGACGCTGCTCGGCCCCTGAACACCGGCTGCGCCCTGTGCGCTCTGCCCTCTCTCTCTCTCCCCCGTCGACGCTGCTCGGCCCTTTGCTGTGCCGCTCGGTCGGGCTCTAGCCCGCCACTGTCCGGGAAGGGTCTGCGCACTACCTGTTGCCAGCCCGTTTCGCTGGACCACCTCGACTGGAAAGCCAAGCCTGGCTCTCGACAGCCTCCCCCGCAATTCTCGAGTCTCTGCTGGATGACTGGGCGGTTGCCCGTGGTCGATGCCCGAGTCTCTGGCCTTGACCTCCAATCCACTGATCTCCAGGAACGAATCCCCGGGAGGTGATGCAGACTTGCAGGTAGGTTCGAACCTGCCTGGTCGCCAATGTTACGCCCGTGTATAAGAAGACCCAGACTGCGGAGAACGGTACAATAGGTGTTTACTCAACGTGGCTCAGACTGCAACTGATCTGTACAGATTACTACTCAGTGTTATATACAGGTGTGGTCACTGCCAGTACTGCAGTATACATGAGCTGTAAAACATAGTCCCCCCCTTAAAGGTACATACATTACATCCAGAACCAGGGGTCATAGTCTAAGGATAAGGGGTAAGTCATTTAGGACTGAAATGAGGAGGAATTTCTTCACCCAGAGAGTGGTGAACCTGTGGAATTCTCTGCCACAGAGGGCGGTGGAGGCCAGTTCATTAAATATATTCAAGAAAGAGTTGGATATATTTCTTAAGGCTAAAGGGATCAAGGGATATGGGGAGAAGGCAGGGACAGGGTACTGAATTTGGATGATCAGCCATGATCTCATTGAATGGCGGAGCAGGCTCGAAGGGTCAAATGGCCTCCTCCTGCTGCTATCTTCTATGTTTCTATGTTTGCCAGGCGAGTTTAGCGCCTGCTGTTCGAGAATCGAGAACGACTCCCGTATGAAGCGCAGGATCCTAACTTAAATAAATGATTCTGATTTAAATAAAAAAGCAAAATACTGTGGATGCTGGAAATCTGAAATAAAAAACAGAAAATGCTGGAAATACTCAGCGGGTCAGGCTTTTTCCAATTCTGATGAAGGGTCATTGACCTGAAACGTTAACTCTGTTTCTCTCTCCACAGATGCTGCCTGACCTGCTGAGTATTTCCAGCATTTTCTGTTTTTATTTCTGACTTAAATAATCTCGGCGTGCGCTCCTGCCGCCAGCACACCCACCTTCGCCAATATGGCGGTTGTCGTAGATCCGGCGGGAAATGTGCGCACGCTTCCTGCCCGTAATATTGGGAGCTAAGTCGGCTGGTTAGCGCCTGAATTTCTAGGTCCACATCTCTCTCTTCCTCCGACATAGATCTCTCTATCTATATCTGTCTCCCCGCACCTATCGCACTCTCCCATAATATTTATCAATCACGCTCATATTTATCTCTCCATCTCTTCCCCAAATGTATCTATCACTTTCCTCCATTTCCCCTGATATATCTGTCTTTTGTCCCCCCTCCATAAATCTCCCCATAATCTCTCTACTTTGTGGGAATGGTAGCGTAGTGGTAATGTCACTGGGCTAATAATCCAAAGGCCTGGATAAATGATCCAGCGACGAGAGTTCAAATCCCACCACGGCAGCTGGGGATTTTAAATTCAGTTAATTAAATAAATCTGGAATTCCAAAAAAAAACTAGTAATAGTAACCATGAAACTACCAATATTATTTGGAGGCATTTATCTTGTCGTCTTTTCTGATCTCCCATTGTAAGATTTTTTTTCATTCCTCCACACCTGATAACACCCAGTCCTTGCGTCCAGTTCTTGTGCCCAGTCCTTGCAAGATACCGATCCAGAGATACTGGGCACCATCCAACATCTCACCCATGTGGTCATTGTTCCTGTGTGACCCGAGGCGGTGAGTGTTTCCACGGAACGATGTAATCCTGGCCTGATCTACTTGTCACCCAACTTCAAGCACATGCACTTTCCAGCGGGGGTCAATGGGTGGGACTGCACTCGCCTGGTTCCATTCTTATCTATCGAATTGTAGCCAGAGAATCACCTGCAACGGCTTCTCTTCCCGCTCCCGGATAGTTACCTCTGGTGTCCCCCAAGGATCTATCCTTGGCCCCTTCCTATTTCTCATCTACATGAGGAAATCTGCCGTCCTTACCTGGTCTGGCCTATATGTGCCTCCAGACCCACAGCAATGTGATTAACTTTTAACTGTCACTCAGTTGTAACTAACTGCTACGAAACAAAATAATAAGAACGAAACCGGACGGACCACCCGGCATTGACCTCGGCACCGGCTACGGACACGGCAACGGCACACCCGGCCCAGTCAACCCTGCAAAGTCCTCCTCACCAACATCTGGGGACTTGCACCAAAATTGGGAGAGCTGTCCCACAGACTAGTCAAGCAACAGTCTGACACAGTCATACTCACAGAATCTTACCTTTCAGCCAATGTCCCAAACTCCTCCATCACCATCCCTGGGTATGTCCTGTCCCACCGGCAGGACAGACCCACCAGGGGTGGCGGCACAGTCGGGAAGGAGTGACCCTGGGAGTCCTCAACATTGACTCCGGACCCCATGAAGCCTCATGGCTTCAGGTCAAGCATGGGCAAGGAAACCTCCTGCTGATTACCACCTACCTCCCTCCCTCAGCTGATGAATCAGTACTTCTCCATGTTGAACACCACTTGGAAGAAGCACTGAGAGTAGCAAGGGCACAGAATGTACTCTGGGTGGGGACTTCAATGTCCATCACCAAGGGTGGCTCGGTAGCACCACTACTGACCGAGTCCTGAAGAACATAGCTGCCAGTCTGGGCCTGCGACAGGTGGAGAGGGAAAACCTACTTGACCTCGTCCTCACCAATCTACCTGTCGCAGATGCATCTGTCCATGACAGCATTGGTAGCAGTGACCACCGCACAGACATGTGAAGACGAAGTCCCGTCTTCACACTGAGAACACCCTCCATCGTGTTGTGTGGCACTACCACTGTGTTAAATGGGATAGATTCAGAACGGATCTAGCAGCTCAAAACTGGGCATCCATGAGGCGCTGTGGGGTAGCAGCAGCAGAATTGTATTCCACCACAATCTGTAAACTCATGGCCCGGCATATTCCTCACTCTACCATTACCACCAAGCCAGGGGACCAACGAGTGTAGAAGGGCATACCAGGAGCAGCACCAGGCGTACCTAAAAATGAGGTGCCAACCTGGGGAAGCTGCAACACAGGACTACATGCATGCTAAAAAGCGGAAGCAGCATGCTATAGACAGAGCTAAGCGATCCCACAATCAACGGATCAAATCAAAGCTCTGCAGTCCTGCCACATCCAGTCGTGAATGGTGAGGGACCATTAAACAACTAATGGGAAGAGGAGGCTCCATGAATATCCCTATCCTCAATGATGGTGGAGCCCAGCACATGAGTGCAAAAGACAAGGCTGAAGCGTTTGCAGCCAGAAGTGCCGAGTGGATGATCCATATCGGCCTACTCCCGAGGTCCCCACCATCACAGAAGCCAGTCTTCAGCCAATTCGATTCACTCTACGTGACATCAAGAAACGGCTGAGCGCACTGGATACAGCAAAGGTCCTGACCACATCCCGGCTGTCATGCTGAAGACTTGTGCTCCAGAACTAGCCACGCCTCTAGCCAAGCTGTTCCAGTACAGCTACAACACTGGCATCTATCCAACAATGTGGAAAACTGCCCAGGTATGTCCTGTCCACAAAAAGCAGGACAAATCCAACCCGGCCAATTACCGCCCCATCAGTCTACAGCAAAGTGATGGAAGGTGTCATCGACAGTGCTATCAAGTGGCACCTGCTCACTGATGCCCAGTTTGGGTTCTGCCAAGACCACTCGGTTCCTGACCTCATTACAGCCATGGTCCAAACATGGACAAAGGAGCTGAATTTCAGAGGTGAGGTGAGAGTGACTGCCCTTGACATCAAGGTAGCATTTGACCGAGTCTGGCATCAAGTAGCCCTTGTAAAACTGAAGTCAATGGGAATCAGGGGGAAAACACTCCACTGGCTGGAGTCATACCTAGCACAAAGGATGGTGGTTGAAGGTCAATCATCACAGCCCCAGGACATCGCTGCAGGAGTTCCTCAGGGCAGTGTCCTAGGCCCAACCTTTCCTCCAAAATAAGGTCAGAAATGGGGATGTTCGCTGATGACTGCACAGTGTTCAGCGCCATTCACAACTCCACAGATAATGAAGCAGTCCATGCCCGCATGCAACAAGACCTGGACGACGTTCAGGCTTGGGCTGATAAGTGGCAGGTAACATTCGCGCCATAGAAGTGCTAGGCAATGACTATCTCCAACAAGCGAGAGTCTAAACACCGCCCCTTGACATTTAATGGCATTACCATCGCCGAATCCCCCACTATCAACATCCTGGGGGGTCACCATTAACCAGAAACTTAACTGGACCAGCCACATAAATACTGTGGCAACAAGAGCAGGTCAGAGGCTAGGTATTCTGTGGCGAGTGTCTCACCTCCTGACTCCCCAAAGCCTTTCCACCATCTACAAGGCACAAGCAAGGAGTGTGATGGAATACTCTCCACTTGCCTGGATGAGTGCAGCTCCAACAACACTCAAGAAGCTCGACACCATCCAGGACAAAGCAGCCCGCTTGATTGGCACCCCATCCACCACCTTAAACATTCACTCCCTCCACCACCGGCGTATCGTGTCTGCAGTGTGTACCATCTACAAGATGCACTGCAGCAACTCGCCAAGGCTTCTTCGACAGCACCTCCCAAACCCGCGACCTCTTCCACCTAGAAGGACAAGGGCAGCAGGCGCATGGGAACACCACCACCTCCAAGTTCCCCTCCAAGCTACACACCATCCTGACTTAGAAATATATCGCTGATCCTTCATCGTCGCTGGGTCAATATCCTGGAACTCCCTACTTAACAGCACTGTGGGAGTACCTTCACCACACGGACTGCAGCTGTTCAAGAAGGCGGCTCACCACCACCTTCTCAAGGGCAATTAGGGATGGGCAATAAATGCTGGCCTTGCCAGCGATGCCCAGATCCCATAAACAAATTTTAAAAAACATATAACTATTCTCACCTCACAGGCAGCTCTGTTTCATTATATCGATCTGTATTTCCCCATCCATATCGATAATTATCTCTCTCCCTGTGTTTATCTCTCTCTCCCACTGCTTATTTCTCTCTCTCTCTGTTATCTATTAAATGTTGGTGTTCAAAAAGATTTGGGTGTCCTCGTACACAAAGTTAGCATGACCAGATCGGACAAAGTCAACATGGATTTACAAAAGGTAAATCGTGCTTGACTAATCTACTGGAATTTTTTGAGGATGTGACTGGTAAAATAGATAAGGGAGAACCAGTGGATGTGGTGTATTTGGACTTTCAAAAGGCTTTCGATAAGGTCCCGCATAAGAGATTAGCGTGTAAAGTTAAGGCACATGGGATTGGGGGCAAGGTATTGACTTGGATAGAGAACTGGTTGGCAGACAGAAAGCAAAGAGTTGGAATAAATGGGTCTTTTTCCGAGTGGCAGGCAGTGACTAGTGGGGTACCGCAGGGATCGGTCCTTGGACCCCAGCTATTCACAATATATATTAATGATCTGGACGAGGGAACTAGATGTAATATCTCCAAGTTTGCAGATGACACAAAGCTGGGTGGGCGTGTGTGCTGTGAGGAGGATGCCGAGAAACTCCAGTATGATTTGGACAGGTTGGGTGATTGGGCAGAAGCATGGCAGATGCAATATAACGTGGATAAATGTGAGGTTATCCACTTTGGTGTCAAAAACAAGAAGGCAGATTATTATCTGAATGGCAAGATTGGGAGAAGGGGAAGTGCAACGAGACCTGGGTGTCCTTGTGCACCAGTCGCTGAAGGTAAGCATGCAGGTGCAGCAGGCGGTTAAGAAGGCAAATGGTATGTTGGCCTTCGTAGCGAGAGGGTTTGAGTACAGGAACAAGGATATCTTGCTGCAGTTGTACAGGGCCTTGGTGAGACCACATCTTGAGTATTGTGGTCGCCTTATCTGAGGAAGGATGTTCTTGCCATGGAAGGAGTTCAGCGAAGATTCACCAGGCTGATACCTGGGCTGGCAGGAATGACGTATGAGGAGAGATTGGGTCGATTGGGCTTATACTCGCTGGAGTTTAGAAGAATGAGAGGGGATCTCATTGAAACTTATAAAATTCTGACAGGACTGGACAGACTAGATGCAGGAAGGATGTTCCCGATGGTCGGGGAGTCCAGAACCAGGGGTCACAGTCTAAGGATAAGGGGTAAGCCATTTAGGACAGAAATTAGGAGGAATTTCTTCACCCAGAGAGTGGTGAACCTGTGGAATTCTCTACCACAGAAGGCAGTAGAGGCCAATTCATTAAATATATTCAAGAAGGAGTTGGATATATTTCTTAAGGCTAAAGGGATCAAGGGATATGGGGAGAAAGCAGGGACAGGGTACTGAATTTGGATGATCAGCCATGATCGCATTGAATGGCGGAGCAGGCTCGAGGGGCCGAATGGCATATTCCTGCTCCTATCTTCTATGTTTCTATTGTATCCAATTCTGAGCACCGCACTTTGGGAAGGATGTGAAGGCCTTAGAGAGGGTGCAGAAAAAATTGACAAGAATGGTTCTAGAGATGAGGGACTTCAGTTACATGGATAGACTGGAGAAGCTGGGGTTGTTCTCCTTAGAGCAGAGAAGGTTGAGAGGAGATTTGATAGAGGTGCTCAAAATCATGAGGGGTCTAGACAGAGTACATAGAGCGAAACTGTTCCCATTGGCAGAAGGGTCGAGAACCAGAGGAGACAGATTTAAAGTGATTGGCAGAAGAACCAAAGGCGACATGAGGAAAAGCTTTTTAACGCAGCGAGTGGTTCGGATCTGGAATGCACTGCCGGAAAGGATGGTGGAGGCAGATTCAATCGTGGCTTTCAAAAGGTAGCTGGATAAGTACCTGAAGGGAAAACATTAGCAGGGCTGTGGGAAAGGGCGGGGGAGTGGGACTAGCTGAGGTGCTCTTGCAGAGAGCCGGCACAGGCCGAGCGGCCTCCTCCTGGGCTGTAACCATGCTATGATTCTATGAGGTGCAGCCTCCTAAGACACTGCTCCTCGCTTCAGTGGCGGTAGGAGACGCGCTGGGAAGACCCTGGGTGGGTAAGGCCTCCTGTTGCCAGTCCTGAGGGCCCTCCGCCTCCCTCGGCGCACAGGTTCCTGGCTTCCTCGCTGGCTCTGCTTATTTCTCTTTTTCTCCTTATTTCTCTCTTTTTCTACATTTCTCTCTCTCTTTATTCCTCTCTTTTTCTTTATTTCTGTTTTTATTCCCATTGCCGTTGCCATGGTGCCGTTTTCCCTCCAATGAGAAGCCGCAATGGGCCCGGGTGCTCCCTAAAGCAGCCAATTGCTGGCAGCGTCGCCGTTTCCCGGCAACGGCTTGATTCCAGGCCCGGGAGACAGATAGACAAAGAGAGAGAGAGAAAAACAGAGAGTGTGTGAGAGAGAGAGAAACAGAGAGAGAGAGAGAGAGAGCGAAACAGAGAGAGAGAAACAGAGAGAGAGAGCGAGAAACAGAGAGTGTGTGAGAGAGCGAAACAGAGAGAGAGAGAGAGAGAGAGTGTGTGAGAGAGCGAGAAACAGACAGAGAGAGAGAAACAGAGTGTGAGAGAAACAGTGTGAGAGAGAGAGAGAGAGAGAAACAGACAGAGAAACAGAGAGTGTGTGAGAGAAACAGTGTGTGAGAGAAAGAGAGAGAGAGAGAAACAGACAGACAGAGAGAAACAGAGAGTGTGTGAGAGAAACAGTGTGTGAGAGAGAGAGCGAGAGAGAAAGTGTGTGAGAGAAACAGTGTGTGAGAGAGAAACAGAGAGAGAGAGAGAGAAACAGAGAGAGAGAGAAACAGAGCGTGTGTGAAAGAGAGAAACAGAGAGTGTGAGACAGAGAGAGAGTGTGAGACAGACAGACAGAGAGAGACAAAGAGACACAGACACAGAGAGAGAGAGAGAGAGAGAGAGAGAGAGTGAGAGAAACTCTCAGAGAGAGTGTGAGACAGAGAGAAACACAGAGAGAGAAACAGAGAGACAGAGAGAAACAGACAGAGAAAGAAAGAAACAGAGAGAGAGAGACAGACAGACAGAGCGAGAGACAAAGAGAGAGACAGACAGAGTGAGAGAGAGCGAGAGAGACAGAGCAAGACGGAGAGACAGACAGAGAAAGACAGAGAGACACTGGCAGAGAGAGAGACAGAGAGTGAGACACAGACACAGAGAGAGACACAGACACAGACGCACAAAGACAGACAGAGAGACACAGACAGAGACAGACAGAGAGACACAGACACACAAAGATGGACAGTGAGTGAGAGACAGAGAGAGAGACAGAGAGAGTGAGACAGACAGACAGAGTGAGACAGACAGACAGACAGAGAGAGCGAGAGAGAGTGTATGAGGGGAGTGAGGGAGAAAGAGAGAGAGGGAGATCTGGGAAAGTGAGAGAAACCCTGTGGGAGAGGGATTGAGGAGCAGCCGGTGAGAGTGTGTGTGGGAGGCAGAGCGAGGGGCCGGAGGGAGGTGGCACAGTGAGGCTGCTGAGTGCCGCTCTGCCATTATACTGGATGTGAGACGAGCCTTGGCCAGTGTGTGGGCTGGAGATGGACAACGCAGACTCTCTGTCTCTCAGGTGAGCCCCTCAGCAGCAGCCTCAAGGGCCTCTTGGTTGCGGTTTGCACAGAGAAATGGATTGTGGAACTATATCCCCAAAACCCTGGGGAGAAAGCCTGCTTAATAGGAGCGGAGATTGACTCACTGAGTCTCCGAGCAGCGGTGGCCAATGAATATTTACTGATGGTTCCATATTTCAGGGCTCCCAGTGCCTGCAGTGCTGAATATAATGGATGGAATAGGAAATTACCCTCGGGCACTTCAGTGTGTCGGTGTCGGTGCCACAAGGCAAATCCCATGAATTTCTACACATACCTTGTTCTTGTTTTGAAATCCTTCCATAGCCTCATCCCTCCCTCTCTCTCTAACCTCCTCCAGCCCTACAACCCTCCCTATCTCTGTAACTTCCCCCAGCCCCACAACCCTCCCTATCCCTGTAACCTCCTCCAGCCCTACAACCCTCCCTATCTCTGTAACCTCCTCCAGCCCTACAACTATCCCTCTCTCTGTAACCTCCTCCAGCCCTACAACCATCCCTCTCTCTGTAACCTCCTCCAGCCCTACAACCCTCCCTATCTCTGTAACCTCCTCCAGCCCTACAACCCTCCCTCTCTCTGTAACCTCCTCCAGCCCTACAACCCTCCCTCTCTCTGTAACCTCCTCCAGCCCTACAACCCTCCCTATCTCTGTAACCTCCTCCAGCCCTACAACCCTCCCTCTCTCTGTAACCTCCTCCAGCCCTACAACCCTCCCTATCTCTGTAACCTCCTCCAGCCCTACAACCCTCCCTCTCTCTGTAACCTCCTCCAGCCCTACAACCCTCCCTCTCTCTGTAACCTCCTCCAGCCCTACAACCCTCCCTATCACTGTAACCTCCTCCAGCCCTACAACCCTCCCTCTCTCTGTAACCTCCTCCAGCCCTACAACCCTCCCTATCTCTGTAACCTCCTCCAGCCCTACAACCCTCCCTCTCTCTGTAACCTCCTCCAGCCCTACAACCCTCCCTCTCTCTGTAACCTCCTCCAGCCCTGCAACCCTCCCTATCTCTGTAACCTCCTCCAGCCCTACAACCCTCCCTCTCTCTGTAACCTCCTCCAGCCCTACAACCCTCCCTCTCTCTGTAACCTCCTCCAGCCCTACAACCCTCCCTATCTCTGTAACCTCCTCCAGCCCTACAACCCTCCCTCTCTCTGTAACCTCCTCCAGCCCTACAACCCTCCCTCTCTCTGTAACCTCCTCCAGCCCTACAACCCTCCCTCTCTCTGTAACCTCCTCCAGCCCTACATCCCTCCCTATCTCTGTAACCTCCTCCAGCCCTACAACCCTCCCTATCTCTGTAACCTCCTCCAGCTCCACAACCTTCTGAGATCTCTGCGCCCCTCTAATTCTGGCCTCTTGCGCATCCCCGATTTTCATCGCCCCACCATTGGCGGCCGTGCCTTCAGCTGCCGAGGCCCTAAGGTCTGGAATTCCCTCCCTAAACCACTCCGCCTCTCTCCTACTTTAAGACGCTCCTTAAAACCGACCTAGTTACCCTGAGAAGGTGGTGGTGGGCCGCCTTCTTGAACCGCTGCAGTATTCTTTGTAGCAGTTTGGCACAACTGAGTGTCTTGCTGGGCCATTTCACAGGGCTGCTTCTTCTCTTCTTCTTAGGCAGTCCCTCGGAACCGAGGATGACTTGCTTCCACACTAAAAATGAGTTCTCAGGTGACTGATGAGTCCAATACGGGACCTACAGTCTCTGTCACAGGTGGGGCAGACGGTGGTTGAAGGGGTGGGTGGGTGGGGTGCTTGGGTTGACGTGCGCTCCTTCCATTATTTGCGTTTGGCTTCCGCTTGCTCCCGGCGAAGAGACTCGAGGTGTTCGGCGCCTTCCCGGATGCTTCTCCTCCACTTTGTGCGGTCTTGGGCCAGGGATTCCCAGGTGTCGGTGGGGATGTTGCACTTTTTCAAGGAGGCTTTGAGGGTGTCCTTGAAGCATTTCCTCTGCCCACCTGGGGCTCTCTTGCCATGGCGGAGCTCCGAGTAGAGTGCTTGCTTTTGGGAGTCTCGTATCGGGCATGTGGACGATGTGACCCGTCCATCGGAGCTGATCGAGCGTGGTCAAAGCTTCGATGCTGGGGATGTTGGCCTGAGCGAGAACACTGACGTTGGTGTGCCTATCCTGCCAATGGATTTGCAGGATCTTGCGGAGGCAGCATTGGTGGTACCTCTCCAGTGCTTTGAGGTGCCTGCTGTACATGGTCCATGTCTCTGAAGCATACAGCAGGGCGTCTGCTCTAGTTGACAGTAGGCTCCCGAGGTATGGAAAGTGGTCCACGTTGTCCAAGACCTCGTCATGGATTTTGATAATCGGGGGGCAGTACTGTGTGGCGGGGGCAGGTTGGTAGAGGACCTTTGTCTTACGGATGTTTAGTGTAAGGCCCATGCTCTCGTGTGCTTCGGTGAAGGTGTTGATGATGGTTTGGAGTTCGACCTCAGTGTGCGCCGACGCAAGCGTCACCTGCATACTGTAATTCGATGACAGAGGATGGGACGACCTTGGATCTGGCCTGGAGGCGACGGAGGTTGAACAGTTTCCCATTTGTTCTGTAGATTAGCTCCTGTGCAGCAGGGAGCTTACTGAGGGCGAGATGGAGCGAGGAAGATCGAGAAGAGCATAATAGCAAAATACTGCGGATGCTGGCAATCTGAAATAACAACAGAAAATGCTGGAAATACTCAGCAGGCCAGGCAGCATCCGTGGAGAGAGAAACAGAGTTAACATTTCAGGGCCGTGTGGCCTACTCCTGCTCCTACTTCTTATGTTCTTATGTCTGGGACCATTCATCAGATCGAGAAGAGTGTTGGTGCGATGACACAGCCTTGCTTGACCCCGGTCCGTACATGAATTGGGTCTGTGGTGGATCTGTTGGTCAGGATCACGGCTTGCATGTCGTTGTGAAGCAGGCAATTATGAGTCAACCACGTTGGTGTGGGATTGGAGTCACATATAGGCCCAGACCGGGTAAGGACGGAAGGTTTCCTTCCCTGAAGGAGATCAGTGAACCAGTTGGGTTTTTATGACAATCCGACAGCTTCAGGGTCACTTTTACTGACGCCAGCTTTTTAATTCCAGACTTGAATTCAAATTCTCAAACTGCTGTGGTGAGACTTGAAGTCAGATTCTCCAGTTATTAGTCCAGGCCTCTCAATTGCAAGTCTAGTAACATAAACACTATGCTACTGTACCCCTCTTGGGATCTCGCTCACTCTTCCTAGACAGGACTGCCTTTCATAGGCGGCTATTCCATTTAAGCAACATGGCGTAAGCCATAGTGATGTGGTGCCTGCTCTACATCTCCACAGTGGTCCCACCAGCTGATGCCAGTGTGACGGTGCTTGGTATGGGTTAACGCACAGCATTGGTCAGATTCCCATCTCCGTGGTGCTGTGCATTGCTGTTCATGGCAATGTACAATAGATACTTTGTCATGTTGGCAGTACCATTTTTGCTCTTGGTCCCTGCAGCTGGTGCCCACTCCCTCTGGACACTGCCCCGCCCATCTCCCTGAGCTGGTGCCCACTCCCTCTGGTCACTGCCCTGCCCATCTCCCTGAGCTAGTGCCCACTCCCTCTGGTCATTGCCCTGCCCGTCTCCCTGAGCACTCCCTCTGGTCACTGCCCTGCCCATCTCCCTGAGCTGGTGCCCACTCCCTCTGGTCACTGCCCTGCCCATCTCCCTGAGCTGGTGCCCACTCCCACTGGTCACTGCCCTGCCCGTCTCCCTGAGCTGGTGCTCACTCCCTCTGGTCACTGCCCTGCCCGTCTCACTGAGCTGGTGCCCACTCCCTCTGGTCACTGCCCTGCCCGTCTCACTGAGCTGGTGCCCACTCCCTCTGGTCACTGCCCTGCCCGTCTCCCTGAGCTGGTGCTCACTCCCACTGGTCACTGCACTGCCCATCTCCCTGAGCACTCCCTCTGGTCACTGCCCTGCCCGTCTCCCTGAGCTGGTGCTCACTCCCACTGGTCACTGCACTGCCCATCTCCCTGAGCACTCCCTCTGGTCACTGCCCTGCCCGTCTCCCTGAGCTGGTGCTCACTCCCACTGGTCACTGCACTGCCCATCTCCCTGAGCTGGTGCCCACTCCCTCTGGACACTGCCCTGCCCATCTCCCTGAGCTAGTGCCCACTCCCTCTGGACACTGCCCTGCCCGTCTCCCTGAGCTGGTGCCCACTCCCTCTGGACACTGCCCTGCCCGTCTCCCTGAGCACTCCCTCTGGACACTGCCCTGCCCGTCTCCCTGAGCTAGTGCCCACTCCCTCTGGTCACTGCCCTGCCCGTCTCCCTGAGCACTCCCTCTGGACACTGCCCTGCCCGTCTCCCTGAGCTAGTGCCCACTCCCTCTGGTCACTGCCCTGCCCGTCTCCCTGAGCACTCCCTCTGGACACTGCCCTGCCCGTCTCCCTGAGCTAGTGCCCACTCCCTCTGGACACTGCCCTGCCTGTCTCCCTGAGCTGGTGCCCACTCCCTCTGGACACTGCCCTGCCCGTTTCCCTGAGCACTCCCTCTGGACACTGCCCTGCCCATCTCCCTGAGCTGGTGCCCACTCCCTCTGGACACTGCCCTGCCCGTTTCCCTGAGCACTCCCTCTGGACACTGCCCTGCCCGTCTCCCTGAGCTGGTGCCCACTCCCTCTGGACACTGCCCTGCCCGTCTCCCTGAGCTGGTGCCCACTCCCTCTGGACACTGCCCTGCCCGTCTCCCTGAGCTGGTGCCCACTCCCTCTGGACACTGCCCTGCCCGTTTCCCTGAGCACTCCCTCTGGACACTGCCCTGCCCGTCTCCCTGAGCTGGTGCCCACTCCCTCTGGACACTGCCCTGCCCGTCTCCCTGAGCTGGTGCCCACTCCCTCTGGTCACTGCCCTGCCCGTTTCCCTGAGCACTCCCTCTGGACACTGCCCTGCCTGTCTCCCTGAGCTGGTGCCCACTCCCTCTGGTCACTGCCCTGCCCGTTTCCCTGAGCACTCCCTCTGGACACTGCCCTGCCCGTCTCCCTGAGCTGGTGCCCACTCCCTCTGGGCACTGCACTGCCCGGCTCCCTGAGCTGGTGCCCACTCCCTCTGGACACTGCCCTGCCCGTCTCCCTGAGCTAGTAGTGCCCACTCCCTCTGGTCACTGGCCTGCCTGTCTCCCTGAGCTGGTGCCCACTTCCTCTGGACACCCCGCTGCCAGTCTGCACGGTTAGTGATGGGGCATAACTGGAAGTAGTGTGGTTGAGAGCGAAGGTATTAGACTTGCAGCTCCATGTGCTGATCGACTGCAGTAACAGTTTTCCAATACAGAACTTATTTTGCCACTAGACCAGGCCTCCAATCTTGCTCGTGTCCAGTGAAACTCGAGCTTCTCGCTGCTACATGCTGTCCTTGATTCACCCAGCTGGAGCGGCTCAGTCCCTACCTGGAGTACATAGGACTCGGAGTCTGTGTGAGTTCTTCTTCTTAGGCAGTCCCTCGGAACTGAGGATGACTTGCTTCCACATTAAAAATGAGCTCGCAGGTGGCTGATTAGTCCAACAGTCGCTGTCACAGGTGGGGCAGACGGTGGTTGAAGGGGCGGGTGGGTGGGGTGCTTGGGTTGACGTGCGCTGCTTGCGCTTGGCTTCCGCTTGCTCCCGGCGAAGAGACTCGAGGTGTTCGGCGCCTTCCCGGATGCTTCTCCTCCACTTTGTGCGGTCTTGGGCCAGGGATTCCCAGGTGTCGGTGGGGATGTTACACTTTTTCAAGGAGGTTTTGAGGATGTCCTTGAAGCGTTTCCTCTGCCCACCTGGGGCTCTCTTGCCGTGCCGGAGCTCCGAGTAGTGCGCTTGTTTTGGGAGTCTCGTATCGGGCATGCGGACAATGTGACCCGTCCATCGGAGCTGATCGAGCGTGGTCAAAGCTTCGATGCTGGGGATGTTGGCCTGAGCGAGAACACTGACGTTGGTGTGCCTATCCTGCCAATGGATTTGCAGGATCCTGCGGAGGCAGCATTGGTGGTACCTCTCCAGTGCTTTGAGGTGCCTGCTGTACATGGTCCATGTCTCTGAGGCATACAGCAGGGCAGGTATCACTACTGCTCTGTAGACCATGAGCTTAGTGCCTGGTTTGAGGTCCTGGTCTTCAAACACTCTCTTCCTCAGGCGACCGAAGGCTGCACTGGCACACTGAAGGCGGTGTTGGACTTTGTCGTCGACGTCTGCCCTTGTTGACAGTAGGCTCCCGAGGTATGGAAAGTGGTCCACGTTGTCCAAGGCCTTGTCGTGGATTTTGATAATCGGGGGGCAGCACTGTGTGGCGGGGGCAGGTTGGTAGAGGACCTTTGTCTTACAGATGTTTAGTGTAAGACCCATGCTCTCGTATGCTTCGGTGAAGGTGTTGACGATGGTTTGGAGTTCGACCTCCGAGTGAGCGCAGACGCAAGCATCATCTGCATACTGTAATTCGACGACAGAGGATGGGACGACCTTGGATCGGGACTGGAGGCGACGGAGGTTGAAGGTGCCTGCTGTACATGGTCCGTGTCTCTGAGGCATACAGCAGGTTGAACCATATGACTCGGAGTCTGTGTGAGTACGGGTGGTGCGAAGGGCAGTTGTGCCACCGAGTGGTGGAACACTGGTGCTGCAGTGACTGTAGCAGCTTGTGGCCCGAAATACCATGGCAACAGGTATAGATCCCACAAGGACGCCATTTTAATACTCATCAGGTCACATGGCCAATCTCCGCTCAGTGGTTCCATTTGTTTTGTCATGAGAATTTTCTCCTTCCTCTGCAGAAGGTGTAGGGGTTTGGGTTCCCCGGACCCGGTGTCCTGCAGGAACTTGTCCAAGATCCCATTCCGCATTTATCAGCCGAGACAGTGAACGTCACCAGGCTGTGGGACTGCAAGGGCATCCCAATTGAGCACGATTCTATCCACACACCTGTACGTGCAGCATACAGCCTACAGGTCAGTGTAACTTTGGTAGTGAGGAAGCTTTTAGAAACGCTAATCAGGGACAAAATTAACAGTCACTTGGACAAGTGTGGATTAATTAAGGAAAGCCAGCACGGGTTTGTTAAAGGCAAATTGTGTTTAACTAATTTGATTGAGTTTTTTGATGAAGTAACAGAGAGGGTTGATGTGGTGTATATGGATTTCCAAAAGGCGTTTCATAAAGTGCCACATGATAGGCTTGCCAGCAAAGTTGAAGCCCATGGAATAAAAGGGACAGTGGCAGCGTGGATGCGAAATTGGCTAAGTGACAGGAAACAGAGAATTGTGCTGAACAGTTGTTTTTCATACTGGAGGAAGGTATACAGTGGTGTTCCCAAGGGGTCGGTTCTAGGACCACTGCTTTTCTTGATATATATTAATGACTTGGACTTGGGACTACAGGGCACAATTTCAAAATTTGCAGATGACACAACATAGAAACATAGAAGATAGGAACAGGAGTAGGCCATTCGGCCCCTCGAGCCTGCTCCGCCATTCAATGAGATCATGGCTGATCATCCAAATTCAGTACCCTGTCCCTGCCCTCTCCCCATATCCCTTGATCCCTTTAGCCTTAAGAAATATATCTAACTCCTTCTTGAATATATTTAATGAATTGGCCTCCACTGCCTTCTGTGGTAGAGAATTCCACAGGTTTACCACTCTCTGGATGAAGAAATTCCTCCTCACCTCTGTCCTAAATGGCTTACCCCTTATCCTTAGACTGTGACCCCTGGTTCTGGACTCCCCGACCATCGGGAACATCCTTCCTGCATCTAGTCTGTCTAGTCCTGTTAGAATTTTATAAGTTTCAATGAGATCCCCTCTCATTCTTCTAAACTCCAGTGAGTATAAGCCCAATCGACCCAATCTCTCCTCACACATCATTCCTGCCATCCCAGGTATCAGTCTGGTGAATCTTCGCTGCACTCCCTCCATGGCAAGAACATCCTTCCTCAGATAAGGTGACCAAAACTGCACGCAATACTCAAGGTGCGGTCTCACCAAGGCCTTGTACAACTGCAGCAATACATCCTTGTTCCTGTACTCGAACCCTCTCGCTACGAAGGCCAACATACCATTTGCCTTCTTAACCGCCTGCTGCACCTGCATGCTTACCTTCAGCGACTGGTGCACAAGGACACACAGGTCTCATTGCACTTCCCCTTCTCCCAATCTATTGCCGTTCACATAATAATCTGCCTTCCTGTTTTTGCCACCAAAGTGGATAACCTCGCATTTATCCACATTATACTGCATCTGCCATGCTTCTGCCTAATCACCCAACCTGTCCAAATCATACTGGAGTATCTCGGCATCCTCCTCACAGCACACACGCCCACCCAGCTTTGTGTCGTCTGCAAACTTGGAGATATTACATCTAGTCCCCTCGTCTAGATCATTTATATATATTGTGAATAGCTGGGGTCCTAGGACCGATCCCCGCGGTACCCCACTAGTCACTGCCTGCCACTCGGAAAACGAGCCGTTTATTCCATCTCTTTGCTTCCTGTCTGCCAACCAGTTCTCTATCCAAGTCAGTACCTTGCCCCCAATCCCATGTGCCTTAACTTTACACGCTAATCTCTTATGCGGGACCTTATCGAAAGCCTTCTGAAAGTCCAAATACACCACATCCACTGGTTCTCCCTTATCTATTCTACCAGTTACATCCTCAAAAAATTCCAGTAGATTAGTCAAGCATGATTTACCTTTTGTAAATCCATGTTGACTTTGTCCGATCCTGTCACTGTTTTCCAAGTGCTCTGCTATTACATCTTTTATAACGGACTCTAGCATTTTCCCCACTACCGATGTCAGGCTTACCGGTCTGTAATTCCCCGTTTTCTCTCTACCACCTTTTTTGAATAGTGGGGTAACATTAGCTACCCTCCAATCCATGGGAACTGTTCCAGAGTCTATAGAATTTTGGAAGATGACCAGCAATGCATCTACTATTTCTAGGGCCACTTCCTTAAGTACCCTAGGATGTAGATTATCAGGCCCTTGGGATTTATCGGCCTTCAATCCCGTCAATTTCCCTAACACCATTTCCCTACAAATACTGATTTCTTTCAGTTCCTCCCTCTCATTAGACCCCGACAAAACTTGGAAGTATAGTGAACAGTGAGGAGGATAGTCATAGAGTTGTACAGCACAGAAAGAGGCCCTTCGCCCCCTCGCGTCCACGCCGGCCATCAAGCCATGTCTATTCTAATCCCATTTTCCAGCACTTGGTCCATAGCCTTGTATGCTATGGCGTTTCTGTTGTGTCCGTGTGTAGATAAAGACACTGAAGACAGGAGTTGGTTCATAGGTATTTACTAAGCAAGTCTGGGGGGGGGGGTTCTAAAGGATATACACAATACACAGGCTTATATAGCCCAAGTGGCAATTACCGGCATTACGCACACCTGGGGCTCTTAAAGGCACATACACCACAATTCCTCCCCTTTTAGCTAACCAGTACATCATATTTTAAGTAATTATTAATTACATGTTATATGCAAAATAATATACATTGCTGTAATTAATTAATTATAAGTTAGTCTCTCAGGAGGCTTCCTGACTCGGCCCGGATAACGCCTCGGGGGTGTAGTAGTTTCTGGTGGTGTAGTAGGTTCTTCTGGCAAGGCTGATTCGGCTTGAATGCCAGTGTCGGGTTCATCGGGTTCCAGTATCACCGGATCGGAGGTAGATATGGGTATCTCTACTTCATCGTTAGATGTATAGAGTGGTGGTGTAGGTTGTCCCTTTTCGGATGACTTTATGATTTGGTCAGCTTGGCGCCTTATTATGCTTTCTCCGATGTCCACGGTATACATCAGTGGTCCTAGTCGTGTGCAGATAGTTCCAGGCTGCCATTTCTCGGTACGGTAGTCCCGGGCCAAAACCTGTTGGCCTATCTGGAAGGCCCTAGTCGGCCTTTCATTCATGCCTTGAAACTGCCGGTTCTCCACGTCCCTTCGGATGTTGGGCTTGACCAAATCCAGCCGGCATCTTAGGTTTCTATTGAAGAACATCATGGCGGGAGTTTGGTTGGTAACCATATGTGTTGCATTCCTGTATGCGAATAAGAAGTTATCTACCTTGTGCTGAAGTTTTATGTCTTCATTACCCATGGCCTTCTTGAAGGTCTGGACAAACCTTTCAGCCAATCCATTGGTGGCGGGATGGTATGGGGCGGACGTGTAGTGCTTTACCCCATTGTTCTTTAAGAACTTTCTGAATTCTTCGGACACAAATTGCGGTCCATTATCAGAACATATCTGTTCCGGCAGCCCATTCCTGGCAAATATGGTCCTTAATACTGTGATGGTTTTTTCCGTGGTGGTGGAGGACATCTTTATTACCTCCGGCCACTTGGAGTGTGCATCAACCGCGATTAAGAACATTGAGTCCATAAATGGACCAGCAAAGTCGATGTGCACCCTTTGCCAGGGAGATGAGGGCCACTCCCATGGATGTAGAGGGGCCTGTGGCGGAGCGTTTTGGGCCTTCTGGCATCCTAGGCAGCTCTTGGTCATGTCTTCGATGTCTCCATCGATACCTGGCCACCATACAAACGCCCTAGCTAGGTTCTTCATTTTCACTCCACCCAGATGCCCCTCGTGAAGCTCCTTTAGCACTTTATCCTGGAGTTTGGGTGGAATCACCACTCTGGATCCACACATCAAGGTTCCTCGGCACACTGACAGCTGTTCTCTTCTTTGCGAGAATGCTGGCAACAGTGGTTCGCCATGTGCTGGCCATCCCCTCGCTGTTAAATCGTAGACCCGTGAGAGAGTCGGGTCATTTCTTGTCTCCCTTTCAATGGCAGAATTTGTCACTGGTAGACATTCCACTATGGTAGAGTGGAATATCTCTACTGGGTCTACTGTAGGTGCCTCTTCTATCGTTGGCAATGGTAGGCGCGATAAACCGTCAGCATTCCCATGCTGTTTTGACCCTTTGTTTTCTATGTTGTATTGGTGTGCCCCTAGAAAAAGGGACCACCTCTGTAGCCTTTGTGCTGTCATAATGGGAACACCTTTTTTAGGGTTGAATATGGAGATGAGGGGTTGATGGTCAGTCAACAAGGTAAATTTTTGTCCGTGTAGGTAATGGTTGAATTTCTTCACTCCCCATACCAGGCTGAGTGCTTCCCTGTCTATTTGGGCATAGTTACGCTCAGCTGAGTTTAATGAGCGTGACGCAAAAGCTATTGGCCATTCTGAGCCATCAGGGAATTTATGGGATAATACTGCTCCTATGCCGTAAGGGGATGCATCGCACGCCAGTCTGATTGGTAGTGATGGGTTGTAATGAGCCAAAACTTCTTCAGATGTGATTAAGTCTTTACATTTATGGAAGGCACGTTTACAGTCTTCGTTCCATTTCCAAATCACTCCTGTCTGTAGAAGTTCATTAAGAGGGTGTAGAAGAGTTGATAAGTTCAGTAAAAATTTATGATAGTAATTTATTAATCCCAGGAATGACCTTAATTGTGAAACATTTTCAGGTGCTGGGGCTTTTATAACTGCTTCAATTTTTTCAGGTGACTTATGCAACCCTTCCTTATTAATTATTATGTGGCCACAATATGATATCTGATTTTGGAAAAATTCGCACTTGGGGCGATTTGCTCGTAGGCCCCGTTCTTTCAGCCTAGTGAGCACCTGCTCCAAATTGGCAAGGTGCTCGTTGTCGTTTTCTCCTGTTATAAGGATGTCGTCTAGGTAGCATTGAGTCCCCGGAATCCCTTGCAGGACTTGCTCCATAGCTCTTTGCCAGATAGCTGGAGCTGATGCTACTCCAAAAACCAGTCGATTGTACTGGTACAGGCCTTTGTGTGTGTTTATTGTGAGATACTTTTTAGAGGCGTCCTCAACCTCCATCTGTAGATATGCCTGTGCCAAGTCAATTTTGGTGAAACGTTTCCCTCCGGATAGTGAGGCGAAAATATCTTCTATCCTCGGAAGAGGATACTGTACTGTGTGAAGGACTGGGTTTACAGTCACCTTGAAGTCACCACAGATGCGAATTTTTCTCTGTTCTTCAGAGTTATTTTTCAATGTTTTTTTCATGGCTGGAACGATGGGTGTTGCCCATTCGCTCCAATCTATTTTGGGTAATACGCCTTCTTTTTCCAAATTCTCCAGCTCTGCCTCGACTGCTGGACGTATTGCGTATGGCACCGGTCTTGCCTTAAAAAATTTGGGAATTGCTGCATCTTCCACTTTTATTGAAGCGGTGATGCCTTTCAAGGTTCCTAGTTTCTCTTGAAACACTTCTTTGGCGTTGGCCAAGATGTCTTTTAATCGTTCAGGTATGATGTCATCATTGTTTTTTTCCTTACTGGTCACCGTCAGTGCCTGAATGGAGTGCCAGTCTAAACGTATCTTCCTGATCCATTCGCGTCCCAACAACGGTGGACCACCATCTTGTAGAATGTATAAATACAACTTTTATATTTCTTTGCCGTTGTATACAACAGGCACCCTTATTTTTCCTTTGGGGTATACTTTCTGCCCCGTATATGTTTTTAAGATAATGGATGTGTCTTTTAGAGGTATATGCGAAAATAGCCTCTCGTAATCTCGTCGATTTATTACGGTTAGAGCTGATCCTGTATCTAGCTCCATTTTAACTGGGGACCCTGCTATTGTGAGGGTAACCCAAATGGTTTGGTAATCCTCTTTGGCAGTACATTATGTAATTTGAGACAGCTTAGCCTCTTGTTTCCGGAGTCGCTATCGCTCTTCGGAGCTACTGTCCGTCATCATTTGTACCTTCCTGTACTTTTCTTCATTGATTTTTTTTTTTCTGTCAGTGGACTTATTTTGTTCAGATTGGCATACCCGTGCAATGTGTCCAATCTTCCCGCATTGCCTGCATGCTTTGTCCTTGAACCAGCAGTCCCTCTGGTTATGGGTGGATCTGCCGCAGCGATAACATCTTCCGAACCCCTGTGTCATTTCATGGGTGCCGAAGTCCTGTGTCTTTTGTTGTATCTCTGCAGCTCCTTTTGCTGCTGCTTCGTATGATACAGCCATACTGAAAGCTTTGTCCAATGTTAAATCTTTTTCAGAAAGCAGTCTTTTTTGCGTTCCTTCACTTAAGAGACCGCAAACGAATTTGTCTCGAAGATAATCCGATAGTCCTGCCCCGAATTGGCAGTACTTTGATAGCTTTCTTAATTCGGTTAGGTAATCAGCGTTACTTTCATTCTTGTGTTGATTTCTCTTGAAGAACTTGAATCGTTCCACTATCAGCAGCGGCGTTGGGTTTAAGTGCTCCTGCAGGGTATCAACAATTTCTTTAAAATTCTTGTCCTTTGGTTTGGCTGGAGTGATTAAGTTTCGTAACAGCCCGTATGTCTTCGCGGCCATTAAGTTCAGAAGTACTGAAGCTTTTTTTTCACCTTCTATTCCATTTGCAGTGCAATATACCTCTACTCTTTCCACGTATGTGGTCCAATCCTCTATTTTGCTATCAAAAGCATCAATATTACCAGATTTAGGCATGTCAGAAAAGATATGGCGCTTTCCCGCCGCTGCTGCCGATAACAACGCTGTTTTACTGCGGTTTCCGTTTATTCACTGTTGGAGACTCGTTCCCGCCGGAGGTCTGAACGCTGACCTGCTTGCCGCGTCGGCTGTCTCCTGAGTGCTCCCTCCCAGTCCGTTATTGCTTGCCTCCGATTTCGCTGCCTGTCTCAGCTGTAGAGCCCGCCGCTGGAGCCCCAGCCTGACGCCCAGGAAGGATTAGCGCAGTACCTGCCACCAGCTTGGCCAGCTGGTGAAACCACAGTTTCTCTTACTTCCTTGAGTCTTCTGGACGCCGGAGGTGCTGCCGAATTGCAGGTAAGTCCGTTTCCACTTCGTCGCCACTGTTGTGTCCGTGTGTAGATAAAGACACTGAAGACAGGAGTTGGTTCATAGGTATTTACTAAGCAAGTCTGGGGGGGGGTTCTAAAGGATATACACAATACACAGGCTTATATAGCCCAAGTGGCAATTACCGGCATTACGCACACCTGGGGCTCTTAAAGGCACATACACCAAAGTGCTCATCTAAATGTTTCTTGAATGTTGTGAGGGTTCCTGCCTCTACCACCCTTTCAGGCAGTGAGTTCCAGATTCCAACCACCCTCTGGGTGAAGAAGTTTTTCCTCAAATCCCCTCTAAACCTCCTGCCCCTTACCTTGAAACTATGCCCACTGGTTATTGACCCCTCTATTAAGGGGAAAAGTTCCTTTCTATGCCCCTCATAATTTTGTACACCTCAATCAGGTCCCCCCTCAGCCTTCTCTGCTCTAAGGAAAACAACCCCAGCCTGTCCAGTCTCTCTTCATAGCTGAAGCGCTCCAGCCCAGGTAACATCCTGGTGAATCTCCTCTGCACCCTCTCCAATGCAATCACATCCCTCCTTTATTGTGGCGACCAGAACTGCACACAGTATTCCAGCTGTGGCCTAACTAGCGTTTTGTACAGCTCCATCATAACCTTCCTGCTCTTATATTCTATGCCTCGGCTAATGAAGGCAAATATCCCATATGCCTTTTTAACCACCTTATCTACCTGTCCTGCTGCCTTCAGGGACCTATGTACATGCACACCAAGGTCCCTCTGATCCTCTGTCCTTCCTAGGGTCCTACCATTCATTGTGTATTCCCTTGCCTTGTTAGTCCTCCCAAAATGCATCACCCCACACTTTTCAGGGTTAAATTCCATTTGCCACTGTTCTGCCCATCTGACCAACCCGTCTATATCGTCCTGTAGCCTGAGGCTTCCTTCCTCGCTATTTACCACTCCACCAATTTTCGTGTCATCTGCGAACTTACTGATCATACCTCCTACATTCATATCTAAATCATTAATGTACACTACAAACAGCAAAGGACCCAGCACTGATCCCTGCGGTACACCACTAGACACAGGCTTCCAGTCACAAAAACAACCTTCGACCATCACCCTCTGCCTCCTGCCACTAAGCCAATTTTGGATCCAATGTGCCAAATTGCCATGGGCAATTACCTTCTTGACCAGTCTCCCATGCGGGACTTTGTCAAATCGTAGATGCATTGCTGATCATCTTCCAACATTCGATGGAATCTGGAACAGTATCCATGGATTGGAGGGTAGCTAATGTTACCCCACTATTCAAAAAAGGTGGTAGAGAGAAAACGGGGAATTACAGACCGGTAAACCTGACATCGGTAGTGGGGAAAATGCTAGAGTCCATTATAAAAGATGTAATAGCAGAGCACTTGGAAAACAGTGACAGGATCGGACAAAGTCAACATGGATTTACAAAAGGTAAATCGTGCTTGACTAATCTACTGGAATTTTTTGAGGATGTAACTGGTAAAATAGATAAGGGAGAACCAGTGGATGTGGTGTATTTGGACTTTCAGAAGGCTTTCGATAAGGTCCCACATAAGAGATTAGCGTGTAAAGTTAAGGCACATGGGATTGGGGGCAAGGTATTGACTTGGATAGAGAACTGGTTGGCAGACAGAAAGCAAAGAGTTGGAATAAACGGGTCTTTTTCTGAGTGGCAGGCAGTGACTAGTGGGGTACCGCAGGGATCGGTCCTTGGACCCCAGCTATTCACAATATATATTAATGATCTAGACAAGGGAACTAGATGTAATATCTCCAAATTTGCAGACGACACAAAGCTGGGTGGGCGTGTGTGCTGTGAGGAGGATGCCGAGAAACTCCAGTATGATTTGGACAGGTTGGGTGATTGGGCAGAAGCATGGCAGATGCAATATAACGTGGATAAATGTGAGGTTATCCACTTTGGTGGCAAAAACAGGAAGGCAGGTTATTATCTGAATGGCAATAGATTGGGAGAAGGGCAAGTGCAACGAGACCTGGGTGTCCTTGTGCACCAGTCGTTGAAGGTAAGCATGCAGGTGCAGCAGGCGGTTAAGAAGGCAAATGGTATGTTGGCCTTCGTAGCGAGAGGGTTTGAGTACAGGAACAAGGATGTCTTGCTCCAGTTGTACAGGGCCTTGGTGAGACCACATCTTGAGTATTGTGTGCAGTTTTGGTCACCTTATCTGAGGAAGGATGTTCTTGCCATGGAAGGAGTTCAGCGAAGATTCACCAGGCTGATACCTGGGATGGCAGGAATTACGTATGAGGAGAGATTGGGTCGATTGGGCTTATACTCGCTGGAGTTTAGAAGAATGAGAGGGGATCTCATTGAAACTTATAAAAATTCTGACAGGACTGGACAGACTAGATGCAGGAAGGATGTTCCCGATGGTCGGGGAGTCCAGAACCAGAGGTCACAGTCTAAGGATAAGGGGTAGGCCATTTAGGACAGAAATGAGGAGGAATTTCTTCACCCAGAGAGTGGTAAACCTGTGGAATTCTCTACCACAGAAGGCAGTTGAGGCCAATTCATTAAATATATTCAAGAAGGAGTTGGATATATTTCTTCAGGCTAAAGGGATCAAGGGATATGGGGAGAAGGCAGGGACAGGGTACTGAATTTGGATGATCAGCCATGATCGCATTGAATGGCGGAGCAGGCTCGAGGGGCCGAATGGCCTACTCATGCTCCTATCTTCTATGTTTCTATGTAAAAGCCTTACTGAAGTCCATGTAGACTGCATCAACTGCACTACCCTCATCCACGCACCTAGTCACCCCCTCTCAAAATTCAATCAAATTGTTTGGACATGATCTCCCCCTGATAAAGCCATGCTGACTATCCTTGATTAATCCTTGCCTCTCCAAGTGGAGACTGATTCTGTCCCTCAGAATTTTTTCCAATAATTTCCCTATTACTGATGTTAGGCTCACTGGCCTGTAATTCCCTGGTTTATCCCTACTACCCTTCTTGAATAATGGTACTACGATTGTGATAGACTTCAAGGAGACAGAGATAGGCTGGTGAAATGGGCAGACACGTGGCAGATGAAATTTAATGCAGAAAAGTGCAAAGTGATACATTTTGGCAGGAAGAATGAGGTGAGGCAATATAAACTAAAGGGTGCAAACCTACAAGGGGTGCAGGAACAGAGAGACCTGGGGATATATGTGCACAAATTGTTTAAGGTGGCAGGGCAGGTTGAGAAAATGGTAAAAAAAAAGCATACGGGACCCTGGGCTTCATAAACAGAGACATAGAGTACAAAAGCAAGGAAATTATGATGAACCTGTAGAAAACACTGATTCGGCCTCAACTGAAGTATTGTGTCCAATTCTGGGCTGAGGGTTAGGGTGCAGAAAAGATTTACGAGAATGTTTCCAGGTAATGAGGGACTTCAGTTATGTGGATAGACTGGAGAAGCTGGGGTTCTTCTCCTTGGAGTAGAGAAGGTTGAGAGGAGATTTGATAGAGGTGTTCAAAATTATGAGCAGTCTAGACAGAGTAGATAGAGAGAAACTGTTCCCATTGGCGGAAGGGTCGAGAACCAGAGGACACAGATTTAAGGTGATTGGCAAAATAACCAAAGGCGACGTGAGGAAAAACTTTTTTTACACAGCGAGTGGTTAGGATCTGGAATGCACTGCTTGAAAGGGTGGTGGAGGCAGACTCAATCGTGGCTTTCAAAAGGGAATTGGATAAGTACCTGAAGGAAAAACAATTGCAATGCTATGGGAAAAGGGCAGAGAAGTGATCTTGCAAAGAGCCGGCACGGGCTCGACGGGTCGCATGGCTTCCTTCTGTGCTGTAACCATTCTATGATTCGATGAGACACTGGATGGTTTTCAGGACAGGAAGCCTGGTTGACTTTTAGTTATGGTGTGGAGATGCCGGTGTTGGACTGGGGTGGACAAATGTAAGAAGTCACACAACACCAGGTTACAGTTTATTTGAAATCACAAGCTTTCGGAGCACTGCTCCTTCGTCAGGTGAAGTGGAGAGGTGCATAAAGACACAGCTTATATAGTCAGAGAATAATGCCAGATGATTACAGGTAATCTTTCTAACTGCCATTTATCACACCTCGGCAGAGAGATAATCACAGCAATCAAAGGTGTGAATGGTGTCCAAACAGGTTAGTCAGGAAAACATTACATCAAAGAACAATGAGATGGGGTCACAAGGGGTGAAATGTTGCAGATGCTGGGGTCTGTATGAAAAACAAAAAACAGACAAAAAAACATTTTTTTTGCTGGAAATCACAGCAGGTCCGGCCGCATCTGTGTAGAGAGAACAAGCCAACGACGACTCGAGTCTGGATGACCCTACGTCAGGTGGGGTTACATGTAGCGTGACATGAACCCAAGATCCCAGTTGAGGCCGTCCTCATAAGTGCGGAACTTGGCTATCAGTTTCTGCTCGATGATTTTGCGTTGTCGTGTGGCCATCCCCACGCCTCCACTACTCTCCTTCAAACAGCCGCCTAACCTCAAACAGACCATCGTTCGCAGCAAATTACCCAGCTTTCAGGAGAACAGCGACCGCGACACCACACAACCCTGCCACGGCAACCTCTGCAAGACATGCCAGATCATCAACACAGATACCATCATCACACGTGAGGACACCACCCACCAGGTACATGGTACATACTCATGTGACTCGGCCAACGTTGTCTACCTCATACGTTGCAGGAAAGGATGCCCCGGAGCATGGTACATCGGCGAGACCATGCAGACACTGCGACAACGGATGAACGGACGCCGCGCAACAATCGCCAGGCAGGAGTGTTCCCTCCCAGTCGGGGAACACTTCAGCAGTCAAGGACATTCAGCCTCCAATCTTCGGGTAAGCATTCTCCAAGGCGGCCTTCGAGACACACGACAACGCAAAATCGTTGAGCAGAAACTGATAGCCAAGTTCCGCACTCATGAGGACGGCCTCAACCGGGATCTTGGGTTCATGTCACGCTACATGTAACCCCACCTGACGTAGGGTCATCCAGACTCGAGTCGTCGTTGGCTTGTTCTCTCTACACAGATGCGGCCGGACCTGCTGTGATTTCCAGCAAAAAAATAAATGTTTTTTTTGTCTGTTTTTTGTTTTTCATACAGACCCCAGCATCTGCAACATTTGACCCCTTGTGACCCCACCTCATTGTTCTTTGATGTAATGTTTTCCTGACTAACCTGTTTGGACACCATTCACACCTTTGATTGCTGTGATTATCTCTCTGCCGAGGTGTGATAAATGGCAGTTAGAAAGATTACCTGTAATCATCTGGCATTATTCTCTGACTATATAAGCTGTGTCTTTATGCATCTCTCCACTTCACCTGACGAAGGAGCAGCGCTCCGAAAGCTTGTGATTTCAAATAAAACTGTTGGAATATAACCTGGTGTTGTGTGACTTCTGACTTTTAGTTGTCAGCCGTGTGGGTTCAAGTCCCACTCCAGAGACTTGAGTTCAAAATCGATGCTGTCACTCCAGTGCAGTACTGAGGGAGCGCTGCACTATCGGAGGGGCAGTACTGAGGGAGCGCCGCACTGTCGGAGGGGCAGTACTGAGGGAGCGCCGCACTGTCGGAGGGGCAGTACTGAGGGAGCGCCACACTGTCGGAGGGGCAGTACTGAGGGAGCACTGCTCATTCGGAGGGGCAGTACTGAGGGAGCTCTGCACTGTCGGAAGGGCAGTACTGAGGGAGTGCCGCACTGTCGGAGGGGCAGTACTGAGGGAGTGCCGCACTGTCGGAGGGGCAGTACTGAGGGAGCGCCGCACTGTCGGAGGGGCAGTACTGAGGGAGCACTGCTCATTCGGAGGGGCAGTACTGAGGGAGCTCTGCACTGTCGGAAGGGCAGTACTGAGGGAGCTCTGCACTGTCAGAAGGGCAGTACTGAGGGAGTGCTGCACTGTCAGAGGTGCCGTCTTTCAGATGAGATGTTAAACCGAGGCCCCGTCCGCCCTCTCCGGTGGACGTAAAAGATCCCATGGCACTATTTTGAAGAGCAGGGGAGTTCTCCCCGGTGTCCTGGGCAATATTTATCCTTCAACCAACGTCACTAAACAGATTATCTTGGCATCATCACATTTCTATTTGTGGGACCTTGCTGTGCGCAAATTGGCTGCCACTTTTCCTACATTACAACAGTGACTGCAGTTGATGAAGTACTTCATGGGCTGTAAAGCGCTTTGGGACGTCCTGAGTTGGTGAAGGGAGCTATCGAAATGCAAGTCTTCCCTTCTCCTTGGGCATTGGTTGGTGCAGTCGGAGAGACACTGGGTTTCCATCTCTTGGGCTTGGCTTCAAATCCATCTTAGACCAGAATGAAGGTCACACCTGAGATGAATTTGGGCACTCAACCCTGTTCCTGGTGGGAACAAAGCACAGCACAGAACTGCTCCAAATTCAGCCCTGATTGGCAAGCTCACTCAGGGCCACAGAATGGCTGGTGTGTGAAGTGGAAAGATGTCCCCTGGTGTAGGACAGGCAGTCCTTGGGCAGTGCTGAAGGATTTGCTATGTAGCTAATGCTGCCAAACCTGATGTCCTTACCTGGAGCCTGGTGCAGAAAGGGTTTAATTTCCCAGCTCATCTTCACAAGCACAAAGTTCACTTAAAAAGAAAGCTTTCATTTCCCCTTCCACTGAGTACCTGATCACAGCCAAGTAGCTGTTACCCTGGGCTACGAGCATGCTAAAGAAGGTAACCTGTTGAGCATGGGTATGAATTGACGGGTATTCTACCGTATTCCTTGGAAACCCTTGATTAAATGAGTTTGTTATATGTGGTCTGTGGAACAGTGGTTTTGCTGGGCTGAATGGCCCTCACTGGTTCTGCTCACCTCACAGCAACATGCACCTTTTAACACCGAACATCTAAATAAATAGTCAATAATCAGGCCACCGAGCGCCGGTGAGAAATGGGTAGCGGCACTGGCTGAAAGTGGGATCAGAGAAAGAGTTTTTGAAGAGGCTCCTGAAGGAGGGGAGAGAGCGGTGGTGAGGTGGAAGGGCTTTATTTAGAAGAGCGCTCCAGAGTGTAGCACTGAAACAACTGGAGGCTCTGCAGCCAACCGTAGATTGGGGAGAGGCAGGCTGAAAAGGAGCTCGGAGGGCACCAACAGCAACAGATTGAAGGCGAAGAGTTAGGGAGGAGCGAGGACATGGGGTGAGGGGAATTCGGAGATGAGGAAAATACTTCCGTTATGTGGAGAGACTGGAGAAGCTGGGATTGTTCTCCTTGGAGCAGAGAAGGTTAAGGAGAGATTTAATAGAAGTGTTCAAAATCATAATGGTTTTGATAGAATAAATAAGGATCAAACTGTTTCCAGTGGCAGGAGGGTCGGTAACCAGAGGACACAGATTTAAGGTGATTGGCAAAAGAACCAGAGGGGAGAGGAGGAGAATTGTTTTACAGCGAGTTGTGGTGATCTGGAATGTGCTGCCTGAAAGCGTGGTGGAAACAGATTCAATAGTAACTTTCGAAAAGGATTTGGATAAATACTTGAAAAGGAAAAATGTGCAGGGCTGTGGGGAAAGAGTGGGGGAGTGGGACTAATTGGAGAGCTTGTTCAAAGAGCCAGCACTGCAGGCATACACAGCACCTCGCACTCCTAGCCATGTGGCCTGAAGGAGAATATAGAAGGGCGCGTAATGGAAAAGTTAAAGCTGTGTACACAAGGACGATGGGCCGAATGGCCTTCTGTGCTGTATTATTCTATGAAAAGGACTTTGTGTAGGCAACTAGGGATCCAAGAAAGTTTGTTGAGCACATGGGTAATTGTGCAGGACTTGGAGCAGGATAGGATTGTGGCAAGCTTACAGCAGCACTGGAGGAAGTCTGGGAGCAGTTCCTCACGGCTGGACACCTCACGGCTGTGCAGCCGGACAGATCAAGAGATGTGCACCGAATATGTTAGGATTTCAGACAATAACAGATAAAGATATCTGTTAAAATCCAGCACCTTTAGCTATATCTCCGGGATGAATAACACTTCATTTTCAATACAGTTCATTTCTATTTTTATTCTGAACCTTTTTTAGGCAGGGTCCTTGTGTACACAGCTTTAACTTTTCCATTACGCTCCCTTCTTTATTCTCCTTCAGGCCACATGGCTAGGAGTGCGAGGTGCTGTGTATGCCTGCAGTGCTAAATGAGGATCCCTGGGAGGGACACTCCGTCTGGCTTTCTGTTCCCCCCCCTCTACTTCCAGCAAAACCCGACCTTCACCCAGTGTCTCCCTACATCTGAACTCTCACGATCCCACACCCACAATATTAAGATTTCTGTTCTTACCGCAGAAGCTGACTGATGCGCTGTGTGTTTCCAGCTTTTTCTGTTTCGTGCCACGTGCTAGTAAGAGTACAGAGAACAGGATAGTTAGGCTAAATACGTGGCTTGAGCAGTGGTGTAAGAGGGAGGGTTTTAAATTTTTGAGGCATTGGAACCAGTTTTGTGGTAGGTGTGACCTATACAAAAGGGACGGTCTACACCTGTGCAGAGATGGAACTGATGTTCTCGGGGTAATTTTTGATAAAGCAGTTCGGGAGCATTTAAACTAGTATGGCAGGGGGCTAGAAACCTATGTAGTGAAATAGAGGAAAGTGAAAGGCAGACAGAAATAAATGGTAAAAGGGTGAGGAACAAAAAACGAAGGGCCAAACTAATTCATAAAAATTGTGAGCATAAAAAAAGCCTGAGGGTTTTATACCTTAATGCGAGAAGCATCAGGAACAAGGTAGATGAATTAGCTGTGGAAATAGAGGTTAATAATTATGATCTAATTGGGATTACGGAAACATGGTTGCAGGGTGAGCAGGGCTGGGAGCTTAACATACAGGGGTATTCAGTATTTAGGAAGGATCGACAAAAAAGAAAGGGAGGAGGGGTAGCATTGCTAGTAAAAGAGGGGATAAATGCAATTGAAAGGAAGGATATTAACTCAGTTAATACAGAATCTATATGGGTGGAGCTAAGAAATAGCGAGGGGCGAAAAACATTAATAGGAGTGGTATATAGGCCTCCAAATAGTAAAATAGAGGTTAGGGAGGGCATCACGAGGGAAATTAGAGAAGCGTGCAATAAGAGCACAGCTGTCATCATAGGTGACTTTAACTTACATATAGATTGGACTAGCCTAATCAGTAAAAATAATGAGGAGGAGGAATTCCTTGAGTGTTTGAGGGATGGTTATCTGGATCAATATGTCGAGGAACCAACTCGGGAACAGGCTATATTGGACTGGGTACTGTGCAATGAGAAGGGACTAATCAGTAATCTTGTTGTACGGGGACCCTTGGGTCAGAGCGATCATAACATGATCGATTTCTCACTCGAAATGGAGAGTGAAGAAATTGACTCAGAGACTAAGGTCCTGAATTTAAACAAGGGGAATTATGATGCCATGAGACGGGAACTGAGTAGGTCTGATTGGACAACGTTCCTGGGAGGACTGGAGGTAGATAAACAATGGCAAACATTTAAAGATAGAATGACAAAATTGCAAAAATTGTTTATACCAATCTGGCATAAAAGGAAATCTAAAAAGGTGACTCAACCGTGGATAACAGGGGAAATTAGAGACAGCATAAAATCCAAAGATAGGGCGTATAAAATAGCCAAAAAAAGCGCCAGAGCGGAAGATTGGGAACAGTTTAAGATAGAGCAAAGGAGGGCAAAGGGCATAATCAAGAGGGGCAAAATAGCTTACGAAAACAAGCTGGCGGAAAATATAAAAACTAACTCCAAAAGCTTTTATAAGTATATCAAAAGGAAAAGACTGGTGAAAACCAAAGTTGGTCCATTGCAGTCAGATACGGGGGAATATATAATGGGAAATAAGGAAATGGCAGATCAACTAAATGCATACTTTGGGTCAGTCTTTACGAAGGAAGACACAAAAAACCTCCCTGGGATATCGGGAAAAATAGGGACATTGGCAAAGGAGGAACTGACGCAAATCAATATCTCTAAGGATATGGTGTTAAGGAAGCTAAAGGGATTGAAGGTGGACAAATCCCCAGGGCCTGATAACATGCATCCTAGGGTACTGAAGGAGGTGGCCCTAGAGATAGCGGATGCACTAAGGATGATTTTTCAGAATTCATTAGACTCGGGAACAGTGCCGATGGATTGGAGGGTAGCTAACGTTACCCCACTATTCAAAAAGGGGGGTAGGGAAAAAGCAGGTAATTACAGACCTGTAAGCCTTACATCAGTTGTGGGCAAAATGCTGGAGTCCATCATTAAGGATGAAATAGCGGAGCACTTAGCAAATGGGGACAGGATAGGACAGAGTCAACATGGATTTACAAAGGGTAAATCGTGCTTGACTAATCTATTGGAATTTTTTGAGGGAGTAACTGGTAGAATAGATGGGGGAGAGCCAGTAGATGTGGTGTACCTGGACTTCCAAAAGGCCTTCGATAAGGTCCCACATAAAAGATTAGCATGGAAAATTGAGGCTCATGGGATAAAGGGGAAAGTTTTGGCGTGGATAGGGAACTGGCTGTCAGATAGAAAACAGAGAGTTGGAATAAACGGCTCATTTTCTGAATGGCAGGCAGTAACAAGTGGGGTACCACAGGGATCTGTCCTGGGCCCCCAGCTGTTCACAATTTACATTAATGACCTGGATCAGGGAGTCGGATGCAGCATTTCCAAATTTGCAGACGACACTAAACTAGGAGGGGGGGTGGGCTCAGAGGAAGAGACCAGGAAGCTCCAGAGCGATTTGGACAGACTGGGCGATTGGGCGGATAAATGGCAGATGCACTATAATGTGGACAAGTGCGAAGTTATCCACCTTGGGTGCAGGAACGGGAGGGCAAATTATTATTTAAATGGCAATAGATTGGGAGAGGGGGAAGTACAGAGAGACCTGGGTGTTCTTGTACACCAGTCACTGAAGGCGAGCATGCAGGTGCAACAGGCGGTCAAGAAGGCAAACGGTATGCTGGCCTTCATAGCAAAAGGGTTAGAATACAGGAACAGGGATACCTTGCTGCAGCTGTACAGGGCACTGGTGAGACCACACCTCGAGTACTGTGTACAGTTTTGGTCGCCTCATCTGAGGAAGGATGTTCTTGCCATGGAGGGGGTGCAGCGGCGATTCACCAGGCTGATACCAGGAATGGCGGGAATGACCTATGAGGAGAGACTATGTAGTTTAGGGATGTACACACTGGAGTTTAGAAGATTGAGAGGGGACCTCATAGAAGTGTATAAAATTCTGACAGGTCTAGACAGACTGGATGCAGAAGGAATGTTTCCCTTGGCGGGTGAGAACAGAACTAGAGGACATAATTTAAGGATAAGGGCTAAACCATTTAGGACAGAGATGAGGGGGAATTTCTTCACTCAGAGAGTGGTGAACCTGTGGAACTCATTGCCACAGAGGGCAGTGTATGCCAGCTCATTAAATATATTTAAGAGGGAATTAGATATATTTCTACGGGCAAAAGGGGTTAAGGGTTACGGAGAGAAGGCGGGGACGGGATACTGAATTAAAGGATCAGCCATGATCTCATTAAATGGCGGAGCAGGCACGAAGGGCCGAATGGCCTACTCCTGCTCCTATCTTCTATGTATCTATGTATCTATGTGTAAACCTGTGTCCCTCCATGAAGCTGCCGTGGATACGCCTGTTCACAGTGCCAGCACGGAGAGGAACAATGTAAACTGGCTGATCATTCAGGTTCAATTTAAAAATTCTCATCCTAGTATTCAAATCCCTCCATGCCATCGCCCCTCCCTAGCTCTGTAATCTCCTCCAACCCCACAACCCCCCGAGATCTCTGCGCTCCTCCAATTCTGGCCTCTTGGACATCCCCGATTTTAATCGCTCCACCATTGGCGCCGTGCCTTCAGCTGCCAAGGCCCTAAACTCTGGAATTCCCTCCCTAAACCTCCTCGCGTCTCCACATCTCTCACCTCCTTTAAGGCACTCCTTAAAACCTACCTCTTTAAGCAACCTTTTGGCCACCTGCCCTAATATCTCTTTATGTGGCTCGGTGTCAAGTTTTGTTTGATAACGCTCCTGTGAAGCGCCTTGGGACATTTTACTACATTAAAGATGCTATATAAATACAAGTTGTTGTTGGTTAGCGTGAAGGGCGTGTTAAGGACCAGGGACTATTTAACGGGACTGGGCAGCGTCTCTGATCACTTTTACTGTTCATCTTCTTCAGGTGGGTTAAAGGTTACACGACGCAGGATGTGCTTTTTGTCAACAACAACACAATATGCTATCCCTGTGGGAACTACGTGATCTTCATGGACATAGACACACGGAAGGAGACGGTGCTGCAGTGCGAGAGTGGCAGTATCGGGGCTTTCACAACCAACAGTGCCAGAGAAATCCTGGCTTTTGCTGAGCTGCGGTTAAAGCCATCCATCTACCTGTACACCTTCCCCGAGCTGAGCAAGACTGCTGTCCTCATGGGTACGTGCTTTATTGTTGATAGACACAGTCTTACGTGTACAGCGAGAACTACTGTTGATAAATTCACATGCCCTTAACATCACACTTACGGTGATGACATGCAAGTTCACCGGAGAATTCAACACATGTTACACTTCTCGAACTCGGAAGGATTCTCAAGGCTCATCAAATTCTCAGCTCTCTCTCCCTCCAGTACCCACTCTACTATATCTGTTATTTTTCAATCCTGTTATGTTTCACCATTACCTCGTTCTCCTTTCATGTCGCTTCATCAATAACAATCAAAGGCATTAAATACTCTGGGGGAAAAATTCGGTTGATTAGCGCCCTAAGCGGGCGCTAACGGGGCGCAAAGCAACTAGTGACTGGGCGCAGCACCGCCAACGCCTCCCGCGAAATTCAGCCCCGGCCGTGATCTTCGGTAGCGCCCCTGACTTACCGGCAGACACTATGTCCAACAGGGTCAGGGGAGCCTACCTGCAGCCGGGGCGGCGAAAGTTAAAGGGGCGGTGCCGGGCAGCCATTTTTGTGGCTGGCCGCCTGCCAGCACCTGCCCCCGTTGGTGTCCCCGGCCTTCTGAGCAGCCCCCCCCCCGCCGCGGGGTGCCAGCTGCGCTCCGTGAGCCCGGCACTTCTCGTGTGTGCCGGGCTCTTTTGCCGGCACTCCGATCCCTGGTGGCCCAGCTGGGCCCCAGGTCGCGCTGCGCTAGGCACCTCCCCTTTAATAAGGGGAGGAAGGCCTGCAGTACCGCGGCGCGACGTGCCGCAGCTCGTGGCGCTGCGACACGTAGCGCCATGATATTCATTCGCAGCGCCCCAAGAGGGAGGCGGGGCACTTCCAGTAGCACCCCGCCTCCCTCTTGGGGCGCTACCAGTGAATTTCGGGCGCGGGGGCACTAATTTATTCGGGGCGCGACCCACTTTTTCCCCCTCTGTATCTAACCCGTGCTGTACCTGCCCTGGGAGTGTTTGTTGCTGCTGTATGGTGTCCAATGTTGTTACATTCTTATTGTTGAACATTCTTCAAAGTGATGAACATAAATGTCACAAAAAGAACATAACATAAGAAATAGGAGCAGGAGTAGGCCATTTGGCCCTCGAGCCTGCTCCGCCATTCAATGAGATCATGGCTGATCTTCTACCTCATCTCCACTTTCCTGCACTATCCCCATATCCCTTGATTCCCTTAATATTCAAAAATCCATCGCTCTCTGTCTTGAATATACTCAACGACTGAGCCTCCACAGCCCTCTGGGGTAGAGAATTCCAAAGATTCACCACCCTCTGAGTGAAGAAATTTCTCCTCATCTCAGTCCTAAATGGCCGACCCCTTATCCTGAGACTGTGACCCCTGGTTCTAGACTCCCCAGCCAGGGGAAACATCCTCCCTGCATCTACCCTGTCAAACCCTGTAAGAATTTTGTATGTTTCAATGAGATCACCTCTCATTCTTCTAAACTCTAGAGAATATAGGCCTAGTCTACTCAGTCTCTCCTCATAGGACAATCCCCCCATCCCAGGAACCAGTCTGGTGAACCTTCGTTGCACTCCCTCTATGACAAGTATATCCTTCCTTAGGTAAGGAGACCAAAACTGTACACAATACTCCAGGTGTGGTCTCACCAGGGCCCTATATAATTGTAGTAAGATGTCTTTACTCTTATACTCAAATCCTCTTGTAATAAAGGCCAACATACCATTTGCTTTCCTAATTGCTTGCTGTATCTGCATCTTAACTTTCAGTGATTCGTGTACAAGAACACCCAGGTCCCTCTGAACACAAACATTTCCCAATCTCTCACCATTTAAAAAATACTCTGCTTTTCTATTTTTCCTACCAAAGTGGATAACTTCACATTTCTCCACCTTATATTATATTCCATTTGCCATGTTCTTGCCCACTCACTTAGCCTGTCTATATCCCCTTGAAACCTCCTTGCATCCTCCTCACAACTTACATTCCCACCCAGCTTTGTATCATCAGTAAACTTGGATATATTACATTTGATCCCCTCACAGAATCACAGAATCACAGAAACCCCACAGTGCAGATAGAGGCCATTTCGGCCCATCGAGCCTGCACCGACACATATCCCACCCTATCCCCGTAACCCCACGTATTTAATCCCCCTAACACTAAGGGTCAATTTATCATAGCCAATCAACCTAACCCGCACATCTTTGGACTGTGGGAGGAAACCGGAGCACCTGGAGGAAACCCACGCAAACACGGGGAGAATGTGCAAACTCCACACAGTCACCCGAGGCCGGATTCGAACCCGGGTCCCTGGCGCTGTGAGGCAACAGTGCTAACCACTATGCCACCGTGCTGCCCCTCATCCAAATCATTGATGTAGATTGTGAATAGCTGAGGTCCAAGCACTGATCCTTGCGGTACCCCACTAGTTACAGCCTGCCAACCCGAAAATGACCCGTTTATTCCTACTCTGTTTTCTGTTGATTAACCAATCCTCAATCCGTGCTACTATATTACCCCCAATCCCATGAGCCCTAATTTTGTTGTTTAACCTCTTGTGTGGCACCTTATCGAATGCCTTCTGAAAAAGGAAGCAAAAACAAGAGGATTTCCCAATGTCACTTGTTGCTCTGTTTTTCAGAAGGGGCAGAGTTGGAGTACATGCTGCTGGAGTTCAGCTCCTCGGGCCCCTACTTGGCCAGCTTCTCCTCCATCCCGGAGTTCAGTCTCACCATCTGGTAACTTTCCTTTTATGGATACTGAATTTCACTCAGTCGGTGTGAGAATGTGGAACTCGCTACCACAGGGAGTGGTTGAGGCTAACAGCACAGATGCATTTAAGGGGAAGCTGGATAAACACATGAGTAAAAGGAATAGGATATGCTGATAGGAATGGGAGGAGACTCGTGTGGAGCACAATTGCTGGCATAGAGCTGTCGGTGCGAATGTTTCTGTGCTGTACTTTCTATGTAATCACACTTGGTGTTCCACAGCACCTGCCTCAGGAGGTGACATGGTTAATGTTACATTTATGTAGAAGGCAGATCTTGAGCGTTGCCTCACAGCCCAGGTTTTTGCAGTGTGCGTTGCACACGTTTCCCCTATGGGACCTGGTTTGCATCCAGGATACACTGGCGTGATGAAACTCTCCCCTGCCCGAAGGGTGGTGGAGGTCTGGAACTCACTGCCTGAAAGGGTGGTCGAGGTAGAAACCCTCACCACATTGAAATAGAAATGGATAATCTGCAGCACAAACTGGCATTAAAGAAATCTCACTTGTAATTGGCACGAAGATAGCTCGCCATGAAAATGGAAATGTCACACTGCTACTGGGTGATAGTGAGGAAGAAAGCTGCAGACTGCAGGAAGATATCAATGAACTGGTCAGATGGGCAGAAAAGTGGCAAATGGAATTCAATCCAGAGAAGTGTGAGGTAATGCATTTGTAAGAAGTCACACAACACCAGGTTATAGTCCAACAGTTTTATTTGAAATCACAAGCTTTCGGAGCGCTGCTCCTTCGTCAGGTGAAGTGGAGAGATGCATATAGACACAGCTTATATAGTCAGAGAATAATGCCAGATGTTTACAGGTAATCTTTCTAACTGCCATTTACCACACCTCGACAGAGAGATAATCACAGCAATCAAAGGTGTGAATGGTGTCCAAACAGGTTAGTCAGGAAAACATTACATCAAAGAACAATGAGGTGGGGTCACAAGGGGTCAAATGTTGCAGATGCTGGGGTCTGTATGAAAAACAAAAAACAGACAAAAAAACGTCTTTTTTTATGCTGGAAATCACAGTAGGTCCGGCCGCATCTGTGTAGAGAGAACAAGCCAACGACGACTCGAGTCTGGGTGACCCTACGTCAGGTGGGGTTACATGCAGCGTGACATGAACCCAAGATCGCGGTTGAGGCCGTCCTCATGCACATAATGCATTTGGGGAGGGCTAACAAGGCAAGGGAATACACTATAAATGGTAGAACACTGAGAAGTGCAGAGGATCAGAGGGACCTTGGAGTGCATGTCCACAGATCCCTGAAGGTAGATAAAGCGATTAAGGCGGCATACGGGATACTTGCCTTTATTAGCCGAGGCAAGAATATAAGAGCAGGGTGGTTATGCTTGAACTGAATAAAATACTAGTTAGGTCGCAGCTAGAATACTGTGTACAGTTCTGGTCACCACATTACAGGAAGGATGTGATTGCACTAGAGAGGGTACAGAGGAGATTCACGAGGATGTTGCCTGGGCTGGGGAATTTTAGCTATGAGGAAAGATTGGATCGGCTGGGGTTGTTTTCTTTGGGGCAGTGGAGACTGAGGGGAGACTTGATTGAGGTGTATAAAATTATGAGGGGCCCAGATAGAGTGGATAAGAAGGACCTATTTCCCTCAGCAGAAGGGTCAATAACCAGGGGGCAGAGATTTAAAGTAATTGGTCGGAGGTTTAGAGGGGAGTTGAGGAGAAATTGTTTCACCCAGAGGGTGGTGGGGGTCTGGAACTCACTGCCCGATAGGCTGGTAGAGGCAGAAACCCTCATCACATTTAATAAGTACTTGGATATGCACTTGAAGTACCGTAACCTACAGGGCTACGGACCAAGAGCTGGAAAGTGGGATTAGGCTGGATCGCTCTTTTTCGGCCGGCACAGACACGATGGGCCGAACAGCCACATTCTGTGCTGTAAATTCCTATGATTCTATGGTACAGATATGTTAATGGAAGTTACTAGGGAACAGTGGAGGGAGCTTTACTCTGTATCTAACCCGTGCTGTACCTGCCCTGGGAGTGTTTGATGTGACAGTGTAGAGAGAGCTTTACTCTGTATCTAACCCGTGCTGTACCTGCCCTGGGAGTGTTTGATGGGACAGTGTAGAGGGAGCTTTACTCTGTATCTAACCCGTGCTGTACCTGCCCTGGGAGTGTTTGATGGGACAGTGTAGAGGGAGCTTTACTCTGTATCTAACCCGTGCTGTACCTGCCCTGGGAGTGTTTGATGGGACAGTGTAGAGGGAGCTTTACTCTGTATCTAACCCGTGCTGTACCTGCCCTGGGAGTGTTTGATGGGACAGTGTAGAGGGAGCTTTACTCTGTATCTAACCCGTGCTGTACCTGCCCTAGGAGTGTTTGATGGGACAGTGTAGAGGGAGCTTTACTCTGTATCTAACCCGTGCTGTACCTGCCCTGGAAGTGTTTGATGGGACAGTGTAGAGGGAGCTTTACTCTGTATCTAACCTGTGCTGTACCTGCCCTGGGAGTGTTTGATGGGGCAGTGTAGAGGGAGCTTTACTCTGTATCTAATCCGTGCTGTACCTGCCCTGGGAGTGTTTGATGGGACAGTGTAGAGGGAGCTTTACTCTGTATCTAACCCGTGCTGTACCTGCCCTGGGAGTGTTTGATGGGACAGTGTAGAGGGAGCTTTACTCTGTATCTAACCCGTGCTGTACCTGCCCTGGGAGTGTTTGATGGGACAGTGTAGAGGGAGCTTTACTCTGTATCTATCCCGTGCTGTACCTGCCCTGGGTGTGTTTGATAGGTTAGTGCGGTGAGCACAATAAAGCTCCCTTCAGTGCCTATTGGGCAAGTGCTGTGCATTCTAAGTGTTGGAGTTTTTTTTTCTTCTTTAATAAATCTGTGAGTTTAAAAAATGAACAGAGTCTTCGATAAAAAATGAATAGAAAACCTTGTAGAATTATTTCACCTTTCATTTACAATATTCTGTACCAACCTTTGTATGCATTTGGAATAATTATTCGGCCTCCGCAGCCCGATTTTGTTTCGCCTATTTGTTCCTTTTCTTCATGATGTCCTGTTCCACATGGCATTCTGTGGCCTAGAGGACAGGTCAGGGAGAACCATGTGCCCCAAGGCCTGTGCTGCCCTGTATCACAATGCTGGGCAGTACCCTCGGGCACACTAACCTCAGTGACTAGCCAAGCCCGCTCTGATTTATTTATCCTTGCCCAGTACAGCAGCCAGGAGCAGCACGGGACTGACTTGTGCTCACCATCACTCCCAGCGGCTGCACTGCGCGTCTCCCAGCGGCTGCACTGCGCGTCTCCCAGCGGCTGCACTGCGCGTCTCCCAGCGGCTGTACTGCGCGTCTCCCAGCGGCTGTACTGCGCGTCTCCCAGCGGCTGTACTGCGCGTCTCCCAGCGGCTGCACTGCGCGTCTCCCAGCGGCTGTACTGCGCGTCTCCCAGCGGCTGTACTGCGCGTCTCCCAGCGGCTGCACTGCGCGTCTCCCAGCGGCTGTACTGCGTGTCTCCCAGCGGCTGCACTGCGCGTCTCCCAGCGGCTGCACTGCGCGTCTCCTAGTGGCTACACTCCTGGTTTTTGGGGAGCTTGGACTCAGATCTGAAGTTCATATCTGTGAAAATCTGACACCTTCAACGTTTTGGCTCTACAGACCTAGTGCTCTGAAAGAATGGTAAAGGTATTGCTGGCTGAGTCTGTTAATCTGATTTCATTATTCTTAACTGTCTCAAGGAACTGGACAACCAGCGATCGTCTCTGCAGTGAGTCTGTTATGGGCATGCAGGCCAATGTCCTGAGCTTCAACCCCATGAACCAGCTCCAGCTGTGTCTGGCCAGCGAGGATTGCCTGTTATTGTGGAATATTGAACGATGCAACGACTTTCACATCTTAAAGCGTGTGTAAGTGGCATAGATTAAAGAGGGCTAATTCAGTTAATGGTTTGTCACAAGCACATTTTTCCATAGGCATCTGGGCATCTACCCAGTCCTGTTTCAATTATACATAGAGCAGAACATAAAGAAAGAAAGACTTGCATTTCTGTAGCACCTTTCACGACCTCAGGATGTCACAAAATGCTTTACAGCCAATGAAGTACTTATGAAGTGTAGTCAGTGTTGTAATGTAGGAAATGTACCTACATCGTAACCCCTTTAAAATTTTGAACACCTCTATCAAATCTCCCTTTAACTTTCTCTGCTCTAAGGAGAACAACCCCAGTTTGTCCAGTCTTGCCACATAACTGAAGCCCCTCATCCCTGGTACCAGTCTAGTAAATCTCCTCTGCACCCTCTCCAAGGCCTTAACGTCCTTCCTAAAGTGTGGTGCCCAGAATTGAACACAATACTCCAGCTGGGGCCTAACCAATGTTTTATAAAGGTTTAGTATAACTTCCTTGCTTTTGTACTCGGGGCCTCTGTTAATAAAGCCAAGGATCCCGTATACTTCTTTAACAGCCTTCTTAACTTGTCCTGCCCCCTTCAAAGATTTCTGTACATACACCCCCAGGTCTCTCTCTTCCTGCATTCCCTTTAAAATTGCACCATTTAGTTTATATGTCCTCTCCTCATTCTTCCGACCACAATGTATCACTTCACTCTTCTCTGTGTTAAATTTCATCTGCCATGTGTCTGCCCATTTTACCAGCCTGTCTATGTCCTCCTGAAGTCTGTTACTATCCTCCTCACTATTTATTATATTTCCGAGTTTCGTGTCATCTGCAAACTTTGAAATTATACTCAAGTCCAGGTCACTAATATATATCAAAAAAGCAGGTCAGTGAAATGTGATGCCAACTGGATTCATAAGACAAGACAAAGTGAAGTAAGTAAGAAAAGCAAACTCTACAAAGCTCTTAGGGTGCAAGGTGAGGTGGGGGAATACTGGGTAGCAGACAGGAACCTCCAAAAACTGTAAAACAGGTGGTCAGGGGGCAAAGAAGGCAGTAGAAATGAGCTTGGCTGTCAAAACTAAGCAACAACACGAAGACATTCCTGCATATTATAACAGAAAGAGGGTTATCAGAGGAGAATTGAAATCCACCAAAGACAAACAGGATTCCAGGTGAGGCTGAACTAAAAGTAGTTAATGTGCTAAATGACTATTTGCTGCAAGCTTCTTCTAGAGAAGGCACTGGTAGCATGTCACCCATCAATGGAGGTTCTACAACGAAACTTAGTGATTGACGTCACTGGCATGAGCCTCCTGGACAGACCGAGGGAGCGCCCCAGGATAGAGGGTGCTGCGCGAGACTGGGGACAAAATACCGACAGTCATCTGAGGGGTTCGGTGAACGCAGGGGAATGTCCCACTGGGTTGGAAATGAGCCGATGTGATATCTACTTTCAAGAAGGGTGAAATCCCCTCCCCGATTACTGCAGCCACTGGGCCTCCATCATGCTGCTAATCTGAACGAAAAACAGAAAATGTTGACAATGAACAGCAGGTCAGTCAGCAGCTGTAAAAGGGAAAGATGCGAGAAGAAGTTTTAGGCGTGCCTCCCCCATCAGACTGGTTTAGGCGTGCCTCCCCCATCAGACTGGTTTAGGCGTGCCTCCCCCATCAGACTGGTTTAGGCGTGCCTCCCCCATCAGACTGGTTTAGGCGTGCCTCCTCCATCAGACTGGTTTAGGCGTGCCTCCTCCATCAGACTGGTTTAGGCGTGCCTCCTCCATCAGACCGGTTTAGGCGTGCCTCCCCCATCAGACTGGTTTAGGCGTGCCTCCCCCATCAGACTGGTTTAGGCGTGCCTCCTCCATCAGACTGGTTTAGGCGTGCCTCCCCCATCAGACTGGTTTAGGCGTGCCTCCTCCATCAGACTGGTTTAGGCGTGCCTCCTCCATCAGACTGGTTTAGGCGTGCCTCCCCCATCAGACTGGTTTAGGCGTGCCTCCCCCATTAGACCTGTTCAGGCGTGTCTCCTTCATCAGACTGGTTTAGAAGGAGGGAAGACTGAGAGGGGAGGAGGAGTTGGACAGATTTGAGGTTCTGGGAAAGTATGGGTTAGAATAGGAGCCAATACGGTGAATCTTGATTTTGAACAGAGGGAGGAGGAAGAGTGTGTAGGACAGGTGATGGGGAACTTAGCAAGAACAGAGGAGGGAAGTTCCCAGCGACACTGACCATAGTAATATCGATAAAATAGAGACAAATGGAAGCTTGTGAGGGAGAGAGAGGAAATGGAGTCTAAAGAGGAGCTATTTATCAATTGACAAGCTTACTGGGGATATAGAAGAAAAGAGACAGACGAGGGAGGGGTAGACTCTAGAGAGGTGTGGAACAGGTGACAGGGAGTCGGCAGCTCGCTTAACATCGCTCCACATTTAAATTTCCATTGACGTCAACGGAAATAAAAATGGGGAGAGATGTGAAAATGGCGAGCAGACTCGCCATCTGCCATTTACACTATGGCACAGAGTCAAGATCTACCCTAGAGAGACGGAGATAAACCAGCGAAGGTATGGGGGTGCAGTATGGGGATGTAAAGCACTGGAGCCCGAACATGCTGCACCTTGAGGGTAGGGTGCAACTATCAACCTGCTGCTCCCTGCAGAGATTCCGATCCCACTATGGGGAAGCATCGAGCTTAGGTTAATCCAGGTAATGTTATCCTACCCCCACCCCCACTCCTTCCCCCGCCAAGCGGGAATCTGTCCGGATCCGATTGGGCGCTCGTTTTACTTCCTACCCGGGCGGAGTCTAAAGCGGGCGCCCGATCCGACCCCATCAGTTTGCCGCCGCGCAGGTTAGGTTGCGATGACCCCGCCCCCGATATGTTTCCCCCGGGAAGCAAGGGAATAGTCAGTGCAAGAGATCCTGTGCAAGCACCACCTGGCAGTGTATTCAAGACAGGCCTCGATGGAGGTCAGGGACTTTGTACCTGGGTCTCGGCCAGTGTAACGTATGAAGCAGTCTCTAGTTATGAGATGGAGCTGATGGTGATGAATGCAACTAAACCTTAATACATTAAAATAAAAATAGGCACTTGAAGAGGAGTGAAGGTGAGTTTAACATTTAATTGGGTGCATTGAATACAATTACCAATAAGTGAAGGGATGTCACCTTTTTATCTGCAGCGCTGAGTAAATCACAATATCTCCAAATCAAAAATATTAATAAAACCCTTTCTGTTTTTTTTTGCCTGAAGAAATGTAAAGCTCCCCGCGGAAGACGGATCTATGACAGTTCCAGAGGATGTTGCAATGGGGCTTGACAGCAATGCGTTAACCTACTATGGCCCAAGGATGTTACTATCATCCCAGGCAGGTCTTGTAGGAAACATGGCCGATACATTTATGGTAAGTTGCTTCAGGTGTTTGTTCACATGAGTGCACCAGAGTTCAGCCTGATCCTCACCTCAACTGGTGTCAACGCAGCATAGAATCATACAGCACAAAAGGAGGCCATTCGGCCCATCGTGCCTGTGCCGGCTCTTTGAAAGAGCGCTCCAATTAGTCTCACTTCCCCCTGCTCTTTCCCCATAACCTTGCAAATCTTTCCACATACATGTTTTTCAGCAATTTGGAACAGGGACCCTGGCTACTTTTTCTTTCCCAGTCAATGAATGCTGAGGCCAAATGTTGCAGCCGGTGCCCAGCCTCCCCTCAGCCTGGCGAAGATGTGAGACGCAGTAGCACCTCCTCCCAGCAGCTCCGAGGATAACATCCCTGAGCCACAGAGACCAGGTTTGATACAAAGCTCTCCACCACTGGGGATTTCCTCACCTCGTGTCTGGGTCTGTTGTAGACTAATTGATGGAGATTGATTGCTGTGATTGGCAGAAGGCGAGCTAGATGGACCTCGGTCTTTTCTCGTCTAGCAATTCCGATGATCCTGTGAGTTAGCCAGTTTCAACCAGGCTAATAACTGGGGCATCGCAGTTGGTCTCAGTGCCCTGGGTTTTCAAGGGAACATCAGCTAGAGTTCCTGCTGCTGATTGCTGTCCTGTTGCATACTGCCCGTGTGTGGATGCTGAACGAGGGCAGCCTGAGTTTGGTGTGAAGTTCTTGGTCAGAGACTTTACAAGCATTCTGTGTCGAGGCTCCACTAAGATTAAGAACAGTGATTCAAACGCTTAACTGCGATTGGACAATCATTCAACCTACCGTCAAAGGACATCTGGGGACGTGTGCCAAAATTGGGAGAGCTGTCCTATAGACTAGTCAAGCAACAGCCTGACATAGTCATACTCACAGAATCATAGCTTTCAGCCAATGTCCCAGACTCCTCCATCACCATCCCTGGGTATGTCCTGTCCCACCGGCAGGACAGACCCACCAGGGGTGGTGGCACAGTGGTATACAGTCAGGAAGGAGTGGCCCTGGGAGTCCTCAACATTGACTCTGGACCCCATAAAGTCTCATGGCTTCAGGTCAAGCATGGGCAAGGAAACCTCCTGCTGATTACCACCTACCGCCCTCCCTCAGCTGATGAATCAGTACTCCGCCATGTTGAACACCACTTGGAAGAAGCACTGAAAGTAGCACGGCCACAAAATGTACTCTGGGTGGGGGACTTCAATGTCCATCACCAAGAGTGGCTCAGCAGCACCACTACTGACCGAGCTGGCCAAGTCCTGACGGACATAGCTGCCAGTCTGGGCCTGCGACAGATGGTGAGAGAACCAACACAAGGGAGAAACCTATTTGACCTCGCCCTCACCAATCTACCTGTCACAGATGCATCTGTCCATGACAGTATTGGTAGCAGTGACCACCGCACAGTCATTGTGTTGTGTGGCACTACCACCGTGCTAAATGGGATAGATTCAGAACAGATCTAGCAGCTCAAAACTGGGCATCCATGAGGCGCTGTGGGCCATCAGCAGCAGCAGAATTGTATTCCACCACAATCTGTAACCTCATGGCCTGGCATATCCCTCACTCTACCATTACCATCAAGCCAGGGGACCAACCCTGGTTCAATAAGGAGTGTAGAAGAGCATGCCAGGAGCAGCACCAAGCGTACCTAAATATGCGGTGCCAACTGGGGAAGCTGCAACACAGGACTACATGCATGCTAAGAAGTGGAAGCAGCATGCTATAGACAGGGCTAAGCGATCCCACAATCAACGGATCAGATCAAAGTTCTGCAGTCCTGCCACATCCAGTCGTGAATGGTAGTGGACCATTAAACAACTAATGGGAGGAGGAGGCTCCATGAATATCCCCATCCTCAATGATGGTGGATGTAGTGTATGTAACCGTTCCACCTTTAAGAGAACTATTTTAAGGGTTGCACTACTTTATCTTGGCTGCTGTATACTGTAATACCGGCGGTGACCACACCGGTATATAAGTGCTGTGTAATGATTTATTGGGCAGTTCCGCCCTGACCTTCGACTAGTAAAGACCTGTTAAAAGTTACTCTTGTGGTCTGTGTAGTAATTCGCATTATAACACACAGACTTAACAGTGGCGACAAGTACGATCTTACCCTGCGGCAGAGATACATCCAAGGCAGTTTCGAGAAGAGGCATCCGCCCTCATCATTCTGCAGAGAAAAGACTCGGGTCTACAGAGCAAAGGAAGAATTCTGACACGAAGCCTTCCATCAGCAACAGGCAGTGATCATCCCTTCTATCACGAAGAAATTGACTCAGAGACTAAGGTCCTGAATTTAAACAAGGGGAATTATGATGCCATGAGACGGGAACTGAGTAGGTCTGATTGGACAACGTTCCTGGGAGGACTGGAGGTAGATAAACAATGGCAAACATTTAAAGATAGAATGACAAAATTGCAAAAATTGTTTATACCAATCTGGCATAAAAGGAAATCTAAAAAGGTGACTCAACCGTGGATAACAGGGGAAATTAGAGACAGCATAAAATCCAAAGATAGGGCGTATAAAATAGCCAAAAAAAGCGCCAGAGCGGAAGATTGGGAACAGTTTAAGATAGAGCAAAGGAGGGCAAAGGGCATGATCAAGAGGGGCAAAATAGCTTACGAAAACAAGCTGGCGGAAAATATAAAAACTAACTCCAAAAGCTTTTATAAATATATCAAAAGGAAAAGACTGGTGAAAACCAAAGTTGGTCCATTGCAGTCAGATACGGGGGAATATATAATGGGAAATAAGGAAATGGCAGATCAACTAAATGCATACTTTGGGTCAGTCTTTACGAAGGAAGACACAAAAAACCTCCCTGGGATATCGGGAAAAATAGGGACATTGGCAAAGGAGGAACTGACGCAAATCAATATCTCTAAGGATATGGTGTTAAGGAAGCTAAAGGGATTGAAGGTGGACAAATCCCCAGGGCCTGATAACATGCATCCTAGGGTACTGAAGGAGGTGGCCCTAGAGATAGCGGATGCACTAAGGATGATTTTTCAGAATTCATTAGACTCGGGAACAGTGCCGATGGATTGGAGGGTAGCTAACGTTACCCCACTATTCAAAAAGGGGGGTAGGGAAAAAGCAGGTAATTACAGACCTGTAAGCCTTACATCAGTTGTGGGCAAAATGCTGGAGTCCATCATTAAGGATGAAATAGCGGAGCACTTAGCAAATGGGGACAGGATAGGACAGAGTCAACATGGATTTACAAAGGGTAAATCGTGCTTGACTAATCTATTGGAATTTTTTGAGGGAGTAACTGGTAGAATAGATGGGGGAGAGCCAGTAGATGTGGTGTACCTGGACTTCCAAAAGGCCTTCGATAAGGTCCCACATAAAAGATTAGCATGGAAAATTGAGGCTCATGGGATAAAGGGGAAAGTTTTGGCGTGGATAGGGAACTGGCTGTCAGATAGAAAACAGAGAGTTGGAATAAACGGCTCATTTTCTGAATGGCAGGCAGTAACAAGTGGGGTACCACAGGGATCTGTCCTGGGCCCCCAGCTGTTCACAATTTACATTAATGACCTGGATCAGGGAGTCGGATGCAGCATTTCCAAATTTGCAGACGACACTAAACTAGGAGGGGGGGTGGGCTCAGAGGAAGAGACCAGGAAGCTCCAGAGCGATTTGGACAGACTGGGCGATTGGGCGGATAAATGGCAGATGCACTATAATGTGGACAAGTGCGAAGTTATCCACCTTGGGTGCAGGAACGGGAGGGCAAATTATTATTTAAATGGCAATAGATTGGGAGAGGGGGAAGTACAGAGAGACCTGGGTGTTCTTGTACACCAGTCACTGAAGGCGAGCATGCAGGTGCAACAGGCGGTCAAGAAGGCAAACGGTATGCTGGCCTTCATAGCAAAAGGGTTAGAATACAGGAACAGGGATACCTTGCTGCAGCTGTACAGGGCACTGGTGAGACCACACCTCGAGTACTGTGTACAGTTTTGGTCGCCTCATCTGAGGAAGGATGTTCTTGCCATGGAGGGGGTGCAGCGGCGATTCACCAGGCTGATACCAGGAATGGCGGGAATGACCTATGAGGAGAGACTATGTAGTTTAGGGATGTACACACTGGAGTTTAGAAGATTGAGAGGGGACCTCATAGAAGTGTATAAAATTCTGACAGGTCTAGACAGACTGGATGCAGAAGGAATGTTTCCCTTGGCGGGTGAGAACAGAACTAGAGGACATAATTTAAGGATAAGGGCTAAACCATTTAGGACAGAGATGAGGGGGAATTTCTTCACTCAGAGAGTGGTGAACCTGTGGAACTCATTGCCACAGAGGGCAGTGTACGCCAGCTCATTAAATATATTTAAGAGGGAATTAGATATATTTCTACGGGCAAAAGGGGTTAAGGGTTACGGAGAGAAGGCGGGGACGGGATACTGAATTAAAGGATCAGCCATGATCTCATCGAATGGCGGAGCAGGCACGAAGGGCCGAATGGCCTACTCCTGCTCCTATCTTCTATGTATCTATGTATCTATGTATCACGGTGGTGGGTAAGCCGATCAGCGACGAGCAGCCAGTCGGCCACGGTTGCTGTGAAGTAGGGGAGGGAAAAACGGAGGATATAAGGGCGGAGAACTCGACCACGGCCGGGGAAAAGAGCCGGACAGAAGTCGGGGCGCGAGGCGCAGCGACCGGGACAGCGTAAGCGCGGGAGAAAATTAAAAAAAAAAACCGCGGAGACCTCAGCTGCAGCCGGGGGGGAAAGGACCGGACTGCAAGAGGGGCTGGGAGGCACGATTTGAAAAACCGCTGGGGAGGGCGAACGCAGCAATACGGCAATCGCCATTACAGCCAGCGGGGGAGAAAGGCAAACGCGGGAAGCCGCCATTTTCGTAGGCGGGGAAGAAGACAAGCGCGGGAAACCGCCATTTTGAAAAAAAATGTTAAAGAAAAATTTCTTTTTGTTTCTCAAGAAGATTGTGAGGATGCCTAAGCGTGGTAACATCAACGATTTCGATCCCGATGTGGAAGATTGGGCCACGTATGTTGAACGCATAGAGATATATTGTAAGGCAAATAAAATATCAAATGAAGATAAAGCACTAACCTTACTAAACTCAATGGGTGCGAAGACATACGGGCTATTGAAGCATCTTCTATCACCAGCTAAACCGACGGATCAGACTTTCGCTAATATTGTTGCTGTCCTGAAGAATCATTTGAACCCCACACCGCTGATGTTAGCGGAACGATTTAAATTTTATGCGAGAACGCAACTGAAAGAGGAAAGCAACGCGGAGTATTTAATTGAACTGCGTAAGCTAGCGAAATACTGTCAGTTTGGGGAAAACCTGACAGAGGCACTGAGAGACAAATTCGTGTGTGGATTGTCGAAAGAAGGAACACAAAAGCGGTTGCTTGAAGAGAATGATCTTACACTTGATAAGGCTGTCACTATTGCAGCATCGCACGAAGCCGCAGCAAGAGGCACTGCGGAAATGCAGCTGAAGGCAGCGGTACTCAGCGTAGATCAAATGGCTTTGGGTACAACGAAATGTTATCGTTGTGGAAAGACAACACACGATCAGAACCAACGCTGGTTTAAAGACCAGGAATGTAGAAAATGTGGCAAGCTTGGTCACATAGCTAAAGTATGCCGGTCAGGAAAGAAGACCAGCAACAAAAAGTCACCGCAGGAAAAGTGCAGAAAGGTACATAAGGTGGCTGAGAAGAGTTCGGATGAACAGAATTCGGATTCAGACTCCAACAGCAAGGAACTGGGTAGTCTGAGAATTCACAATGTGAGTAAGGAAGCTGACCGACAAACTATCTGGGCCACACTGCAGATAGCAGGAGTCCACGTGAAGATGGAATTGGACACCGGATCGGCGTTGACGGTCATGAATAAGCAAGATTACAAAAAGTTATTCACATATATTCCCCTACGGGATATGGAGATAGTATTGCAGACATACACGGGGCAAAGAGTATACCCCATCGGAAAGATAAAAGTCAAGGTGGTACACAAGGGCAAAGCACACCAAGGAATGGTCATATATGTACTACCTGAGGGAGGTCCACCACTTCTGGGACGGGAGTGGATCAGGAAAATAAATATGGACTGGCACTCCCTAAAAACAATAACGGTAGATTCCGGGAAAAAGAAAGATGTCAAACCTGAACGATTGTCCAGAATATTGGATGAGGGCATATGCAGCAGTGACAGTGACAAAGCAGAGAGTGAGAACTCGGTGAAGACAATCAGCTCAGACTCTGGAACTGATGATGGTAAGACCAGCCCATGTGCAAAAGACAAGTCTAAAATGGACTTGCAGACTAATGATTTAAAAACGAAGGAGTGCATAAATGCTTCAGAAGAGAACAAAGTATCAGAACAGAATTCCACTGAACAACAACAACATAGTTTGACAGAGAATTCTGAGTCTGTCCAGTCTACAGACATGCACATTTCTGAGGAACACCAGGCTCGAACTCAACTCAATTTCAAACTACAACAGCAATTAGAACAAATGATTCGTCGTTTTGAGCAAGAGATGAATGCAAAGAAAAAGTTCTTTGACACGGAGTTGGAGAATCTGGGAAGACAGCAGAAGCAACTGATTGAGAAAATGGAGCAGGAACACACAAACCGTCTGCGCGATGAGGCCAAACGAATCAAAGCTGAGCAAGAAAGGGAATATGTCAAATTCATCGATCAGTTGAAAGCTAAGACGAAAGAGCACCCTTTTGTGAGCAGTGTCAGCAGTAATAAGCCACTCAGGGAATTGGTGGCAGAGGCAAAAGCTGAAGTGATGGAGGAAATAGACGACAATAGAGAAGAAGCAGAAGATGATGACTCATCTGAACCATTATCACCCCTACCAGGTCACACACGTGGTCCCTCCGAACTGAGCCAAATCAGTCTGGAAGTAGAAAAACTTCCCAAGGTACTCGAGCCTTTAGAAGTCAGCAATGCTGGTTCGGCAGTTACGAAAGTTCAAGCCGTTAAGTCCAGTGAAGGACTATTAGATGAGTCACCCCAGCAACGAGAACCTACTACACCACCGAAAACTACTACACCACCGAGGCGTTATCCGGACCGAGTCAGGAGGCACAGGAGGCGCCGCCTCAGAGACTGAATCTGTGAACTGTTGTTACATGAAGTTGTGTATATATGTTATGATGTTAGGTTGAATGGGGAATATATACGGTTAAGCTAAAAAGGGAGGATTGTAGTGTATGTAACCGTTCCACCTTTAAGAGAACTATTTTGTAACCGTTCCACCTTTAAGAGAACTATTTTAAGGGTTGCACTACTTTATCTTGGCTGCTGTATACTGTAATACCGGCGGTGACCACACCGGTATATAAGTGCTGTGTAATGATTTATTGGGCAGTTCCGCCCTGACCTTCGACTAGTAAAGACCTGTTAAAAGTTACTCTTGTGGTCTGTGTAGTAATTCGCATTATAACACACAGACTTAACAGTGGAGACCAGCACGTGAGTGCAAAAGACAAGGCTGAAGTGTTTGCAACCATTTTCAGCCAGAAGTGCTGAGTGGATGATCCAGATTGGCCTCCTCCTGAGGTCCCCACCATCACAGAAGCCAGTCTTCAGCCAATTCGATTCACTCCACGTGGTATCAAGAAAGGGCTGAGCACACTGGATACAGCAAAGGCTGTGGGCCCCGACAACATCCCGTCTGTTGTGCTGAAGACTTGTGCTCCAGAACTAGCCACGCCTCTAGCCAAGCTGTTCCAGTACAGTTACAACACTGGCATCTATTCGACAATGTGGAAAACTGCCCAGGTATGTCCTATCCTCAAAAAGCAGGACAAATCCAATCCGGCCAATGACCACCCCATCAGTCTACCCTCAATCATCAGCAAAGTGATGGAAGGTGTCGTCGACAGTGCTATCAAGCAGCACTTAATCACCAATAACCTGCTCACTGATGCCCAGTTTGGGTTCTGCCAGGACCACTCGGCTCCCGACCACATTACAGCCTTGGTCCAAACATGGACAAAGGAGCTGAATTCCACAGGTGAGGTGAGAGTGACTGTCCTTGACATCAAGGCAGCATTTGACCGAGTGTGGCATCAAGGAGCCCTAGTAAAACTGTAGTCAATTGGAATCGAGGGGAAACTCTCCACTGGCTGGGCCATACCTAGCACAAAGGAAGATGGTTGTGATGGTTGGAGGTCAATCATCACAGCCCCAGGACATAGCTGTAGGAGTTCCTCAGGGCAGTGTCCTAGGCTCAACCATCTTCAGCTGCTTCATCAATGACCTTCCCTCCATCATAAGGTCAGAAGTGGGGATGTTCGCTGATGACTGCACAGTGTTCAGTGCCATTCACAACTCCTCAGATAATGAAGCAGTCCGTGCCCGCATGCAGCAAGACCTGGACAACATTCAGGCTTGGGCTGAGTAGTGGCAGGTAACATTTGTGCCACATCCTTGATGCCACACTCGGTCAAATGTTGCCTTGATGTCAAGGCAATGACTGTCTTCAACAAGCGAGCATCTAACCACCAACCCTTGACATTCAATGGCATTACCATCGCCGAATCCCCCACCATCAATATCCTGGGCGTCACTATTGACCAGAAACTTAACTGGACCAGCCACATAAATACTGTGGCAACAAGAGCAGGTCTGAGGCTGGGTATTCTGTGGCGAGTGTCTCACCTCCTGACTCCCCAAAGCCTTTCCACCATCTACAAGGCACAAGTAAGGAGTGTGATGGAATACTCTCCACTTGCCTGGATGAGTTGCAGCTCCAACAACACTCAAGAAGCTCGACACCATCTAGGACAAAGTAGCCCGCTTGATTGGCACCCCATCCACCACCTTAAACATTCACTCACTCCCTCCACCACCGGCGTACCGTGGCTGCAGTGTGTACCATCTACAAGATGCACTGCAGCAACTCACCAAGGCTTCTTCGGCAGCACCTCCCAAACCCGCGACCTCTTCCACCTAGAAGGACAAGGGCAGCAGGCGCATGGGAACACCACCACCTCCAAGTTCCCCTCCAAGTCACACACCATCCTGATTTGGAAGTATATCACCGATCCTTCATCGTCGCTGGGTCAAAACCCTGGAACTCCCTCCCTAACAGCACTGTGGGAGTACCTTCACCACACGGACTGCAGCGGTTCAAGAAGGCGACTCACCAGCACCTTCTCAAGGGCAATTAGGGATGGGCAATAAATGCCGGGCTTGCCAGCAGTGCCCACATCCCATGAACGACTATAAAAAAAGGTACGTTTTCCGAGTCCTACCATGGCACCGGTGTGCATCCTGGGTGCACTGCCTGTGATGGAGTTGAGTGGATGGGATATTCCCCCAGTAGTGCACACGCAGTTTCCGATCGGGTGAGGTACCTCCCCACGGCCGAGGTCTCCGAACATCTCACCTGCAGAATGAGCCAATCTTCACGCGTTCAGTGCAGTAGTAGCAAGCCTCATGGTCCGCAGTACAAGTTCAAAAAAACTAGCAGAGAGAAATGGGGAATTATTGATTGGCTGTATCTTGTTTTATCATTTTAGAAGATAAATTCTGGAATGAATTGAAATTCTGGAATATCATTCCCTATCCTGGTAGAGTTATTTCTCAGTTCAGTTTCTGTGTGGTTGTGATAAAACATCCTGATGCCAGTGCCGCTTTGAAGTTAATGTTGGCCCACCTTTTTGGAAAGCACGCGTGTCAATGAAAAGTGCAATTTCCCTGCAGTGCAATGGAATTACTGTATGGAAGGGGCTGGGGAACTCGTTGCCTGGCACAGGGACCGGCCCTAAGACATGAGGCACTCGGACTTTCCCTGGACTTGCGTTTCATTGGTTTGCACCAACAATGCACCATGTCTTGGTGAACGCTGACTGTATATCATTAATCTCTGCAAATGGGACACCAGCCAGTCGCCCTAGTGCACCTGAACACGCAGTGCGTCGGAAGGTTGCTTTCACAGATGTGTTTATTGATTTGTCATAACTGGTTACGCACGGCAGTTATTAATATTCCACAGCAGTGAAAAACCAATGTCTCAGCGGTCCAATACCATGTATGGAAGGTGAGAGTCCATGACCCATTCAGACAGCACTGCTTGTGGCACTGGTAATACAGCCTGGTCTTCCCCCTGCCTTCCCTTTTACCTGTGACTTGGTGTTTTGTCAGCTTTCGGGTCTCCGTGCACAGCTGGCCCACCTGTGGGATGTCCAATCGAGCTGCGATTCAGTACTGCACCTTCTGCAGCTAAAGAATGTACGAGGATGTTATTCGGAGATGGGGCTATCCCAGCTTCTACAAAGTGGCCCCATTAAAATAGAACTAATTAATGCAACTGTCGGACCTACATCAATTTGTTTACATTCCCTTTGGGTACAGCCAGCCTCACTTGGCAAACATCCAAAGTGGCATCACTGAAATCAGGAGCTTACTGTGCAGGAAACCACAGATGCATTTCCCATCATTTGTGGTGTCACTAATCCTGAGACTGGACCCAACTCCAACACTAACCCCTGCCCAGCCCCAACTCCAAACCTATCCTCAGACCCAACCCTAACCCCTGCCCCAGACCCAATCCTAACCTATCCCCAGCCCCAACCCTAACCCCAGCCCAGCCCCAACTCCAAACCTATCCTCAGACCCAACCCTAACCCCTGCCCCAGACCCAATCCTAACCCCAGCCCCAACCCTAACCCCAGCCCAGCCCCAACTCCAAACCTATCCTCAGACCCAACCAATGCCCAGCCCCAACTCCAAACCTATCCTCAGACCCAACCCTAACCCCAGCCCAGCCCCAATCCTAACCTATCCCCAGAACCAATCCTAACCCCAGCTCCAGACCCAACTCAACCTATCCTCAGACCCAACCCTAACCCCTGCCCAGCCCCAACTCCAAACCTATCCTCAGACCCAACCCTAACCCCAGCCCCAGACCCAATCCTAACCTATCCTCAGACCCAACCCTAACCCCAGCCCAGCCCCAACTCCAAACCTATCCCCAGACCCAACCCTAACCCCAGCCCAGCACCAACTCCAAACCTATCCTCAGACCCAACCCTAACCCCAGCCCAGCCCCAACTCCAAACCTATCCTCAGACCCAATCCTAACCCCAGCCCAGCCCCAACTCCAAACCTATCCTCAGACCCAACCCTAACCCCAGCCCAGCCCCAACTCCAAACCTATCCTCAGACCCAACCCTAACCCCAGCCCAGCCCCAACTCCAAACCTATCCTCAGACCCAACCCTAACCCCAGCCCCAGACCCAATCCTAACCTATCCTCAGCCCCAACCCTAACCCCAGCCCAGCCCCAACTCCAAACCTATCCTCAGACCCAACCAATGCCCAGCCCCAACTCCAAACCTATCCTCAGACCCAACCCTAACCCCAGCCCAGCCCCAATCCTAACCTATCCCCAGAACCAACCCTAACCCCAGCTCCAGACCCAACTCAACCTATCCTCAGACCCAACCCTAACCCCTGCCCAGCCCCAACTCCAAACCTATCCTCAGACCCAACCCTAACCCCAGCCCCAGACCCAATCCTAACCTATCCTCAGACCCAACGCTAACCCCAGCCCAGCCCCAACTCCAAACCTATCCCCAGACCCAACCCTAACCCCAGCCCAGCCCCAACTCCAAACCTATCCTCAGACCCAACCCTAACCCCAGCCCAGCCCCAACTCCAAACCTATCCTCAGACCCAATCCTAACCCCAGCCCAGCCCCAACTCCAAACCTATCCTCAGACCCAACCCTAACCCCAGCCCCAGACCCAATCCTAACCTATCCTCAGACCCAACCCTAACCCCAGCCCAGCCCCAACTCCAAACCTATCCTCAGACCCAACCCTAACCCCAGCCCAGCCCCAACTCCAAACCTATCCTCAGACCCAACCCTAACCCCAGCCCCAGACCCAATCCTAACCTATCCTCAGCCCCAACCCTAACCCCAGCCCAGCCCCAACTCCAAACCTATCCTCAGACCCAACCAATGCCCAGCCCCAACTCCAAACCTATCCTCAGACCCAACCCTAACCCCAGCCCAGCCCCAATCCTAACCTATCCCCAGAACCAACCCTAACCCCAGCTCCAGACCCAACTCAACCTATCCTCAGACCCAACCCTAACCCCTGCCCAGCCCCAACTCCAAACCTATCCTCAGACCCAACCCTAACCCCAGCCCCAGACCCAATCCTAACCTATCCTCAGACCCAACCCTAACCCCAGCCCAGCCCCAACTCCAAACCTATCCCCAGACCCAACCCTAACCCCAGCCCAGCCCCAACTCCAAACCTATCCTCAGACCCAACCCTAACCCCAGCCCAGCCCCAACTCCAAACCTATCCTCAGACCCAACCCTAACCCCAGCCCAGCCCCAACTCCAAACCTATCCTCAGACCCAACCCTAACCCCAGCCCCAGACCCAATCCTAACCTATCCTCAGACCCAACCCTAACCCCAGCCCAGCCCCAACTCCAAACCTATCCTCAGACCCAATCCTAACCCCAGCCCAGCCCCAACTCCAAACCTATCCTCAGACCCAACCCTAACCCCAGCCCCAGACCCAATCCTAACCTATCCTCAGACCCAACCCTAACCCCAGCCCAGCCCCAACTCCAAACCTATCCTCAGACCCAACCCTAACCCCAGCCCAGCCCCAACTCCAAACCTATCCTCAGACCCAACCCTAACCCCAGCCCCAGACCCAATCCTAACCTATCCTCAGACCCAACCCTAACCCCAGCCCAGCCCCAACTCCAAACCTATCCTCAGACCCAACCCTAACCCCAGCCCAGCCCCAACTCCAAACCTATCCTCAGACCCAATCCTAACCCCAGCCCAGCCCCAACTCCAAACCTATCCTCAGACCCAACACTAACCCCTGCCCAGCCCCAACTCCAAACCTATCCTCAGACCCAACCCTAACCCCAGCCCAGCCCCAATCCTAACCTATCCTCAGACCCAACCCTAACCCCAGCCCAGCCCCAACTCCAAACCTATCCTCAGACCCAACCCTAACCCCTGCCCAGCCCCAACTCCAAACCTATCCTCAGACCCAACCCTAACCCCAGCCCAGCCCCAACTCCAAACCTATCCTCAGACCCAACCCTAACCCCAGCCCAGCCCCAACTCCAAACCTATCCTCAGACCCAACCCTAACCCCAGCCCAGCCCCAACTCCAAACCTATCCTCAGACCCAACCCTAACCCCAGCCCAGCCCCAACTCCAAACCTATCCTCAGACCCAACCCTAACCCCAGCCCAGCCCCAACTCCAAACCTATCCTCAGACCCAACCCTAACCCCAGCCCAGCCCCAACTCCAAACCTATCCTCAGACCCAACCCTAACCCCAGCCCAGCCCCAACTCCAAACCTATCCTCAGACCCAACCCTAACCCCTGTCCCAGCCCCAATCCTAACCTATCCTCAGACCCAACCCTAACCCCAGCCCAGCCCCAACTCCAAACCTATCCCCAGACCCAACCCTAACCCCAGCCCAGCCCCAACTCCAAACCTATCCTCAGACCCAACCCTAACCCCAGCCCCAGACCCAATCCTAACCTATCCTCAGACTGAACCCTAACCCCTGTCCCAGCCCCAATCCTAACCTATCCTCAGACTGAACCCTAACCCCAGCCCAGCCCCAACTCCAAACCTATCCTCAGACCCAACCCTAACCCCAGCCCAGCCCCAACTCCAAACCTATCCTCAGACCCAACCCTAACCCCAGCCCAGCCCCAACTCCAAACCTATCCTCAGACCCAACCCTAACCCCTGTCCCAGCCCCAATCCTAACCTATCCTCAGACCCAACCCTAACCCCAGCCCAGCCCCAACTCCAAACCTATCCTCAGACCCAACCCTAACCCCAGCCCAGCCCCAACTCCAAACCTATCCTCAGACCCAACACTAACCCCTGTCCCAGCCCCAATCCTAACCTATCCTCAGACCCAACACTAACCCCTGTCCCAGCCCCAATCCTAACCTATCCTCAGACCCAATCCTAACCCCAGCCCAGCCCCAACTCCAAACCTATCCTCAGACCCAACCCTAACCCCAGCCCAGCCCCAACTCCAAACCTATCCTCAGACCCAACACTAACCCCTGTCCCAGCCCCAATCCTAACCTATCCTCAGACCCAACACTAACCCCTGTCCCAGCCCCAATCCTAACCTATCCTCAGACCCAATCCTAACCCCAGCCCAGCCCCAACTCCAAACCTATCCTCAGACCCAACACTAACCCCAGCCCAGACCCAATCCTAACCTATCCTCAGACTGAACCCTAACCCCAGCCCAGCCCCAACTCCAAACCTATCCTCAGACCCAACACTAACCCCTGTCGCAGCCCCAATCCTAACCTATCCTCAGACTGAACCCTAACCCCAATCCCAACCCCAGCCCTATCACCAGCCTAACCCAGCTGTAACCTTTACATATATCCTGTCATTCATGGTGCAGCGTGCTGTAGTATTCCTGAGTGTCTCTGGAGCAAACTATGTGGATTAATTAAGGAAACCAGCACAAATTTGTTAAAGGCAAATCGTGCTTAACTAATTTGATTGAGTTTTTTGATGAGGTAACAGAGAGGGTTGATGAGGGCAATGCGGTTGATGTGGTGTATATGGACTTCCAAAAGGCATTTGATAAAGTGCCACATAATAGGCTTGCCAGCAAAGTTGAAGCCCATGGAATAAAAGGGACAGTGGCAGCATGGATACGGAATTGGCTAAGTGACAGGAAACAGAGAGTAGTGGTGAACGGTTGTTTTTCGGACTGGAGGAAGGTACACAGTGGTGTTCCCCAGGGGTCGGTTCTAGGACCACTGCTTTTCTTGATATATATTAATGACTTGGACTTGGGAGTACAGGGCACAATTTCAAAATTTGCAGATGACACTAAACTTGGCAGTATAGTGAACAGTGAGGAGGATAGGGATCGACTTCAAGAAGACATAGACAGGCTGGTGAAATGGGTGGGCATGTGGCAGATGAAATTTGACGCAGAAAAGTGCGAAGTGAGACATCTTGGTAGGAAGTACGAGGAGAGGCAATATAAACTAAAGGGTACAATCCTAAAGGGACTGCAGGAACAGAGAGACCTGGGGGTATATGTGCACAAATCGTTGAATCGTTGAAAGAGGTTAAAAAAGCATACGGGATCTGGCACGGGCTCGACGGGCAGAATGCCCTTCTTCCGCGCTGTAACCATTCTATGATTCTACCCTGGGCTTCATAAATAGAGGCACAGAGTACAAAAACAAGGAAGTTATGATGAACCTTTATAAAACACTGGTCCGATCTCAACTGGAGTATTGTGTCCAATTCTGAGCACCACACGTTAGGAAGGATGTGAAGACCTTAGAGAGGGTGCAGAAAAGATTTACAAGAATGGTTCCAGGGATGAGGGACTTCAGTTACGTGGATAGACTGGAGAAGCTGGGGTTGTTCACCTTAGAACAGAGAAGATTGAGAGGAGATTTGATAGAGGTGTTCAAAATCATGAGGGGTCTGGACAGAGTAGATAGAGAGAAACTGTTCCCATTGGCGGAAGGGTCGAGAACCAGAGGACACAGATTTAAGGTGATTGGCAGAAGAACCAAAGGCGACATGAGGGAAAACTTTTTACGCAGCGAGTGGTTAGGATCTGGAATTCACTGCCTGAGGGTGGTGGAGGCAGACTCAATTGTGGCTTTCAAAAGGGAGCTGGATAAGTACCTGAAGGAAAAACAATTGTAGGGCTATAGGGAAAGGGCGGGGGAGTGGGACTAGCTGAAGTGCTCTTGCAGAGAGCCGGCACGGGCTCGACGGGCCGAATGGCCTCCTCCTGTGCTGTAACCTTTCTATGATTCTGTGTGTTGGGATTTGACCCTCAACAAAACGTGAGCGAGTATCTCTCTGTCAGCTGAAGCTCACTGTGCGTCTTTCATTTTTAATCTCCTTTGTTTTGCTCTTTTCTCTCTTCTGAAGCCACGAGATCTCCGGAAGCCGCTGGTTCAGCCTGTGTCTGTCTGCTGGACCCCAATCTCCGACTTGTACGTGGGCTGTAAAAAGGGGCATCTTTTACTGGTAGACGCTGAGTTGCATAAAGCTGTCGTAGTGGCTGCTCCATCCATTGAACAGTCGACCACTGGTACGATGTTTTGCTTAATTACTGACAGAAACAGAGACACTGTGCTTAACTTACAGCACAAGTTTTAATTTTGGGTGGAGACTTAATGGAGTTTGGAAATTGCCTTTCATCTGATAGATGGTCACACTCTCACCTCTGACCTCCAACCTCTCATGCTTTTCTATACCTTTTATCTTTTTCTATTTATCAGTATTACTATGCTCATTGCCCCTCTGAAATTTCCTCTCTCGTTCCTACACTAAGCTGAAAATACGCCATCCTACACACTCTCTGTCCTCCCTTTGATGAAGTTACAACTCACCGTGCCGCTCCTATCTCATTCTTACCCAGGACTTACTGGAACTCCTCTCCTCCCTCGCTCTTCCCTTCCCTACAATGTTCTGCTTTGTAAAACCCAAGCTTGCTGTCACTTTTTGCCAACACTTGGTGTCAACTCTGGCTCAGTGGGTAACACTCTCGCATCTGAGTCAGAAGGTTGTGGGTTCAAGTCCCACTCCAGAGACGTGAGCACAGAATCCAAGCTGACACTCCAGTGCAGTACTGAGGGAGTGCTGCACTGTCGGAGGTGCCGTCTTTAAACTGAGGCCCTGTCTGCCCTCTCAGGTGGATGTAAAAGATCCCACGGCACTATTACGAAGAAGAACAGGGGAGTTCTCCCAGTGCTGTTTGTGGGAGCTTGCTGTGCGCAAATTGGCTGCCGTGTTTCCTACATTACAACAGTGACTGCACTTCAAAAAAAAATGCTGTAAAGCGCTTTGGGACGTCCTGAGGTCATGAAAGGCGCTATATAAATGCAAGTCTTTATGTTTCCTTTTTGTTCACTGCCTTCTCTCCTATTAATTCCTGCAGGTCTGCACTGTGAGCCTCAGCCCTTCGTGAGGTTTCATATATGAAATGTTAACTCTTTTTAACCCTCATCCATGCCTTTGTTACCTCTAGACTTGACTATTCCAACACACTCCTGGCTGGCCTTCCACGTTCTACCCTCCGTAAACTTGATGTCATCCAAAACTCAGCTGTCCGTGTCCTAACTCGCATCAAGTCCCGTTCACCCAACTCCCCTGTGCTCGCTGACCTACATTGGCTTCTGGTTAAGCAATGCCTTGATTTCAAAATTCTCATCATGGCCTCACCCTTCCCTATCTCTGTAATCTCCTCCACCCCCACCCCGAGATATCCGTGTTCCTCTAATTCTGCCCTCTTGAGCATCCCTGATTATAATCGCTCAACCATTGGTGGCCGTGCCTTCTGTTGCCGAGGCCCTAAGCTCTGGAATTCCCTGCCTAAACCTCTCCGCCTCGCTACCTCTCTTTCCTCCTTTAAGATGCTCCTTAAAACCTACCCCTTTGGCCAAGCTTTTGGTCACCTGCCCTAATTTCTCCTTATGTGGCTCGGTGTCAAATTTTTTGTCTTATAACACTCCTGTGAAGCACCTTGGGACGTTTTACTACATTAAAGGCGCTATACAAATACAAGTTGTTGTTGTTTAAAAGCCACATGTGAGGCTTGTAAAGACGTTTAAGGCTGATGCAATGAATGGAAAATGCAAAACCTGGACTGATGACTGGCTTAGAGATAGAAAGCTGAAGCTGATGTCTGGGGGATTAGTGGAACTCACAGAATCACAGAATCTACGTGCAGATAGAGGCCATTTCGGCCCATCGAGCCTGCACCGACACATATCCCACCCGATCCCCGTAACCCCACGTATTTAATCCCCTAACACTAAGGGTCAATTTATCATAGCCAAATCAACCTAACCTGCACATCTTTGGACTGTGGGAGGAAACCGGAGCACCCGGAGGAAACCCACGCAGACACAGGGAGAATGTGCAAACTCCACACAGACAGTCGCCCGAGGCCAGATTTGAACCCGGGTCCCTGGCGCTGTGAGGCAACAGTGCTAACCACTCGACAGGGGTTTGTTCTGGGCTCAGTTAGTAATCACACTGGCCAGTACGCAAACACAGTATCCAAGCAGACAAGGAAGGCGCGAGGTTCAACCCCTGGTCATGCTGCATTAGTTGATCTCAGTTGGGGTGGATGTAAGAGCAGTTCAATTGGTCTTGATTCCCTTGACTAAGAATGGGAGGGAAAAATCTAGGGTGACTGCTCCTGATTTGTGTCCTACGACCTCTGCTGGGATGGGATGGGTGCATTGGGTAAGACCTTCATCAGGCATAGCTGTGATGTCCAACATAGCCTGCCAACACCCACTGCCAAGGCTCACACCCGATGAGTGCCAGTGTCGACAACTCTCATGTCAAGTAGAGAATGACCGAGCCTTAATCGAAACTCGAAGAACTTAGAAGTTTTTGCCCAGCCCAGTAGATAACTGGAATCAATGCACATCAAATAATGCATTGAATGAAAAGAGCTGCATGGGTATCCAGTTAAAGGGATTGGGGTGGACATGGATAAGCATAGGTAGGGAAGATCAAAGACTCATTGGGACAATAGAATGCAACTGGTCAGCATTGAACACCGTCACTTGTAATATTCGCCTGTGATTCTGGAGTTTAACTGCATTGCCTTCAGAATTGGGGAGAAATCCCACCAGGTTTGCTCTTGGCAGTTTCTCTGGGGTTTATTCACCTCCTGGAGGTTACGTATTCCAGGGAGAGCTGATGATTGAGAGATCTGAGCATGCTAGATTCGCTCAAAGGCCCTTGCTTGTTAAGTACTTTCTTCGGGGTGGCTGCTGAGATGCTGATCAGATGGACCTGGGACTCGCAGTCATCACCCGCATCAGTGTAGAGAGCAAACGTCCTAACACTTCTGGCATAACAAGAAAAACTGGAAGCACGCAAATCTGAAATGAATACCGGAAATTCTGGGAATAGACAGCTGGTCCGCCTGCATCTGTGAACAGACAGCTTAGCGTTTGAAGCAGAGATTTGTATTTATAAGGTGCCCATCATACCTCGTAAACGACATATAATGTGGATTATTTTTGAAGTGCAATGATTGTTATATATAGACAAATATGGCAGTCATTTTGTGCTCAGCAAGATCCCACAAACAGAAATGAGATGTATGATCAGTTAACTAGTTCTTTGGGTGTGTTGGTTGAGGGAGGAATGTTGGACAGCACCAGGAGGAATTCTCTGAATAGTGCCATGGGGTCTTTCATGTCTACCTAAGTCACTGGGACAGACAGAGGGTCTCCGTTTAATGTCTCATCCGGAATATAGATTGAGACCCTTTGTCAGAAGTCTTGCCTTTTCTCTGTTCGCATACTGCTGGGATTACTTTGTATTTTTCGCGCTGTTTGTTGTTATCCTACTGTGCCAAATAAAGAAATCTTGTTGTGTACTTGTCCCCTTTGCCTAGACACCAATCCGACAGATCAGTCACCATCGAAGATTACGTTGAGTGTGTATCCCACGCTGAAGCCATGCGCAGTGAACACCCTGGCACTCCACACAAAGGGACTGTTTACAGCGGGAATGGTACTTGCTTCCAAATAGTGTCATTTTACAAAAACAAAATGCACCCAGTGGGGCTAGAATTAGTGTTTGGGCCCGGGTTGGTTAGAGTTAGTGTTTGGGCCCGGGTTGGTTAGAGTTAGTGTTTGGGCCCGGGTTGGTTAGAGTTAGTGTTTGGGCCCGGGTTGGTTAGAGTTAGTGTTTGGGCCCGGGTTGGTTAGAGTTGGTGTTTGGGCCTGGGTTGGTTAGAGATGGTGTTTCAGCCTGGGTTGGTTAGAGTTAGTGTTTGGGCCCGGGTTGGTTAGAGTTGGTGTTTGGGACTGGGTTGGTTAGAGTTAGTGTTTGGGCCCGGGTTGGTTAGAGTTAGTGTTTGGGGCCTGGGTTGGTTAGAGTTGGTGTTTGGGCCCGGGTTGGTTAGAGTTAGTGTTTGGGACTGGGTTGGTTAGAGTTAGTGTTTGGGCCTGGGTTGGTTAGAGTTAGTGTTTGGGCCCGGGTTGGTTAGAGTTGGTGTTTGGGCCGGGTTGGTTAGAGTTGGTGTTTGGGCCGGGTTGGTTAGAGTTAGTGTTTGGGTCCGGGTTGGTTGGAGTTGGTGTGTGGGCCCGGGCTGGTTAGAGTTAGTGTTTGGGACTGGGTTGGTTAGAGTTAGTGTGTGGGGGCCTGGGTTGGTTAGAGTTAGTGTTTGGGCCCGGGTTGGTTAGAGTTGGTGTTTGGGCCCGGGTTGGTTAGAGTTGGTGTTTGGGCCGGGTTGGTTAGAGTTAGTGTTTGGGTCCGGGTTGGTTAGAGTTGGTGCGTGGGCCTGGGTTGGTTAGAGTTAGTGTTTGGGACTGGGTTGGTCAGAGTTAGTATTTGGGCCCAGGTTGGTTAGAGTTAGTGTTTGGGCCTGGGTTGGTTAGAGTTAGTTTTTGGGCCCGGGTTGGTTAGAGTTAGTGTTTGGGCCTGGGTTGGTTAGAGTTGGTGTGTGGGGGCCCGGGTTGGTTAGAGTTGGTGTGTGGGGCCTGGGTTGGTTAGAGTTGGTGTGTGGGGGCCTGGGTTGGTTAGAGTTGGTGTGTGGGGGCCTGGGTTGGTTAGAGTTGGTGTGTGGGGGCCTGGGTTGGTTAGAGTTGGTGTTTGGGGGCCCGGGTTGGTTAGATTTGGTGTGTGGGGGCCCGGGTTGGTTAGAGTTGGTGTGTGGGGGCCGGGGTTGGTTAGAGTTGGTGTGTGGGGGCCGGGGTTGGTTAGAGTTGGTGTTTGGGGGCCCGGGTTGGTTAGAGTTGGTGTGTGGGGGCCCGGGTTGGTTAGAGTTGGTGTGTGGGGGCCCGGGTTGGTTAGAGTTGGTGTGTGGGGGCCCGGGTTGGTTAGAGTTGGTGTGTGGGGGCCTGGGTTGGTTAGAGTTGGTTTTTGGGCCCGGGTTGGTTAGAGTTGGTGTGTGGGGGCCCGGGTTGGTTAGAGTTGGTATTTGGGACTGGGCTGGTTAGAGTTAGTGTTTGGTTCGGGTTGGTTAGAGTTGGTGTGTGGGGGCCCGGGTTGGTTAGAGTTGGTGTGTGGGGGCCTGGGTTGGTTAGAGTTAGTGTTTGGGACTGGGTTAGTTAGAGTTGGTGTGTGGGGGCCTGGGTTGGTTAGAGTTAGTGTTTGGGACTGGGTTGGTTAGAGTTGGTGTGTGGGGGCCCGGGTTGGTTAGAGTTGGTGTTTGGGCCCGGGTTGGTTAGAGTTAGTGTTTGGGCCGGGTTGGTTAGAGTTGGTGTTTGGGGCCCGGGTTGGTTAGAGTTGGTGTTTGGGCCCGGGTTGGTTAGAGTTAGTGTTTGGGTCCGGTTTGGTTAGAGTTAGTGTTTGGGCCCGGGTTGGTTAGAGTTGGTGTTTGGGACTGGGTTGGTTAGAGTTGGTGTTTGGGCCCGGGTTGGTTAGAGTTGGTGTGTGGGGGCCCGGGTTGGTTAGAGTTGGTGTTTGGGACTGGGTTGGTTAGAGTTGGTGTGTGGGGGCCCGGGTTGGTTAGAGTTGGTGTGTGGGGGCCCGGGTTGGTTAGAGTTGGTGTTTGGGACTGGGTTGGTTAGAGTTGGTGTGTGGGGGCCCGGGTTGGTTAGAGTTGGTGTGTGGGGGCCCGGGTTGGTTAGAGTTGGTGTGTGGGGGCCCGGGTTGGTTAGAGTTGGTGTGTCGGGGCCCGGGTTGGTTAGAGTTTGTGTGTGGGGGCCTGGGTTGGTTAGATTTGGTGTGTGGGGGCCTGGGTTGGTTAGAGTTGGTGTGTGGGGGCCGGGGTTGGTTAGAGTTGGTGTGTGGGGGCCCGGGTTGGTTAGAGTTGGTGTGTGGGGGCCCGGGTTGGTTAGAGTTGGTGTGTTGGGGCCTGGGTTGGTTAGAGTTGGTGTGCGGCAGCCTGGGTTGGTTAGAGTTGGTGTGTGGGGGCCTGGGTTGGTTAGAGTTGGTGAGTGGGGGCCTGGGTTGGTTAGAGTTGGTGTGTGGGGGCCCGGGTTGGTTAGAGTTGGTGTGGGGGCCTGGGTTGGTTAGAGTTGGTGTTTGGGACTGGGTTGGTTAGAGTTGGTGTGTGGGGGCCCGGGTTGGTTAGAGTTGGTGTGCGGCAGCCTGGGTTGGTTAGAGTTGGTGTGTGGGGGCCCGGGTTGGTTAGAGTTGGTGTGGGGGCCTGGGTTGGTTAGAGTTGGTGTGTGGAGGCCTGGGGTGGTTCTCAGTGCCTGTTTGTTTCAGAGTTAGGATGTTGAAATATTTTTGCAGGAGGTAAAACGACAGGTGTCATCTATGTGTATGACTGAATGGGTGTTTGTTTGACAGGGCATGTTTGACAGAGCATATTTGACAGAGCATGTGTGTGATCCAAAGAACGCGAGTTGAAATCTCACTGTTGGCAGTTTGAGAATTTGAATTCAGTTTAAAAATCTGGAAATAAAAAGCTGGTCTCAGTAAAAGTGACCATGAAACTGTCGGATTGTCGTAAAAACCCAACTGGTTCACTGATCTCCTTTAGGGAAGGAAACCTGACGTCCTTACTCAGTCTGGGCCTGTATGTGACTCCAGTCCTACACCAACGTGGGTGACACTGTAGTGGCCTAGCAAGTTGTATCAAACCGCTACAAACAGTAACAAGGACTGCAGCGGTTCAAGAAGGCAGCCCACTTTCTCTGGGTAACTAGGGATGGGACTGTCCGGTGATGGTCACATCCCGAGAATGAATTGAAAGAAAAATCTATTTGCATGTCTGTTCCTAAAATCTCCAAATTTCCTTACCCAGATCTCCTCAAAATGTAACTCTTCAACCTGGCCTCTGATGACCTGGTTTAACTCTTGTGCCATTCCTGCTCGGTGTCCAATCCCTCCCTCAGTGCAGCATTGTGATCCATTGCTACATTAAAGATGATCTGTCAGTACAAGTCATCATGGTGTGTGTGAGACTGAGCATGTGCGTGTGTGCGACATTGAGCACATCAATGAGTGTGTGCACGTGTGTACTTGCGACATTAAGCACATGCATAGCTTCTCACATGTATGTGTGCATTAGCCATGTATGAGATCACAAACATACATTGTTTGTATGCCCGTGTGTGGGATTAAAGACTTGTGTGACTCTGTCTGTATGCTGGTAACTGAGTGTGATGTATTCCTCAGGATGGAACACTCTACTGTATCAAGGTTAAACCCCACATAGTGGAGATGGAGGAATGCTGGTCAGCAGGGACGCCAATCAGGAACATTACATTCTCGGCAGACTACAAATTGCTGCTCGTTGCTACAGATGAGGTAAAAAATGATCAGCTCCAGGCTGCAGAGGGTCTGACTGGATGGGACTCGCGCATCATTAAAGAACTTTGCATTGCAAACAACCTTTTAGATTAGCATTTCCTTCCTGTTTGGTTTCAGCGGAGACTGTAACTTCACGGCCCTATACTTATCTGTCAGTGTGTTACGTTTAGTTGACTTCAGTTTTAATTCCCTCCCGTAGAAGCCGTTCATTCATGCTGGGGTGAGGCTCCATGGGTAGTGGTTGCCTGCGGGTATCCTGTCCAAACGGCTGCTCTTCATATATTAGCCTAATTAGTGAATAGCCACGGGATATTAGACCATGAAGGGCATCACAGCTGGACCTATTCCTGTCCTCATCCAGCACCCAGGCATGGACTGTTTCCAGCACCCAGGCATGGACTGTTTCCAGCACCTGTCCTCATCCAGCACCCAGGCATGGACTGTTTCCAGCACCTGTCCTCACCCAGCACCCAGGCATGGACTGTCCTCACCCAGCACCCAGGCATGGACTGTTTCCAGCACCTGTCCTCACCCAGCACCCAGGCATGGACTGTTTCCAGCACCTGTCCTCACCCAGCACCCAGGCATGGACTGTTTCCAGCACCTGTCCTCACCCAGCACCCAGGCATAGACTGTTTCCAGCAAGGGTCACCGGGTGGTGATCAGGAGTGAGAACCATGGCTATTTTCTTTTCTCCCCACCCTCCAGCTTAGGGATACCAACAACAATAGCAACTTGCATTTATATAGCACCTTTAACGTAGTACAACATCCCAAGGCACAGCATTGTAAAACAAAATTTGACACCGAGCCACATAAGGAGAAATTAGGACAGGTTGGTCAACGTGGTAGATTTTAAGGAGCGTCTTAAAGGAGGAAAGAGAGGTAGAGCGCAGAGAGGTTGAGGGAGGGAATTCCAACACGTAGGGCCTAGGCAGCTGAAGGCACGGCCGCCAATGGTTGAGTGATTAAAATCAGAGATGCGCAAGAGGTCAGAATTGGAGAAGTGCAGAGATCTCGGAGGATAGTGGGGCTGGAGGCGGTTACAGAGATAGTGCTATTTGTACCCTTCCATCACTATCCTGTGTGTGACCAGCACAGACTGAAGACTGAAGCAGAGATCTTCCTGGCCTATATTTCCCAGTAGTCTCCATTAGTGATTCCTAACACTGTAATCCATCAGTAAGCACTTCCCTTGAGGTGTGTGACCATTAGTCCACGGGGCTAATGATGCCGATAGTTTGTGCTCCAGCCCAGCGCCCCCAGTAATACACATGGAAACAAAGAGCTCATTTATTCCCCTCTCCCCTCACCGCCCCATCTACACTGTCTTGGTCGGGCTCACTGGGGCGTTCATCTCATAGACAGCTCTAAAAACACCTTCTGATCTGAAGCACTGCTGATATTAAGCCAGCACAGATACGATGGGCCGAATGGCCTCCTTCCGTGCAGTATGATTCAATGATTAAGCAATGCCCCTTCCTAGGAGACTATTGCCTCAACTATGAATTCACCTAGTAGTGTCTCACACAAGAGGATAGTGGTAGCAGAGCATCCCTGGTGCAGTAACACAAAGTGGATATATGTACAGGAGGAGGATATAGGAAAGAAGGAATTTCCATGGAGCGGAAACACATGCTAAATGCTGTTCCACGAGATTCCGTGTTGGGGCTGCTCTTACTCATACATGGAATGTATTTAAAACCCCTCAATTTTAAATTCTCATCCTTGCTTTCCAACCTCGCCCCTCCCTATCTCTGTAACTTCCTCCAGCCCTACAACCCTCCGAGATTTTAATCGCTCCACCATTGGCGGCCGTGCCTTCAGCTGCCTGGGCCCCAAGCTCTGGAATTCCCTCCCTAAACCTCTCTGCCTCTCTCTCCTCCTTTAAGATGCTCCTTAAAACCGACCTCTTTGACCAAGGTATCCTAATATCTCCTTATGTGGCTCAGTGTCAAACTTGGTTTGATTATAGTCCTGTGAAGCACCTTGGGATGTTTTACTGTGTTAAAAGTGCTATATAAATGCAGGTTGTTGTAATGATCTGGATTTATGAACTGAGGGAACAGTATCAGTGTGTTGATGAGTGTAGACGGGGAAGGCTGGTTCTGGTGATGATGATGTAGCCATTTCTATTGCGGTGCATGTGTAAAATACAGCCTATGTGTTCCTTTTGCCCTCAGGGTTCAGTACATATTTACAACCCATCAGAGCAAAACGATGTGACCACACTCTTGGACCTACACAGTGGGGACTACGTGTCAGCAGGTCTGCTGGGGACAGGGAAACAATACTGCGTGGTAAGATTAAAAAACAATCAAACCGCACCGAGCAGCTCCGTCTTACTGTGTTGGATCTCTCAAATGTTTCTTCTGGGAATTTTTCCCACAAGGCTGTCAGTCCTGGGGACCGGAATCTTTTCACCATGGGGTGTCAGCCATGGCGCAGTGAGTAGCACTCTCACCTCTGAGTCAGAAGGTCCCGCTCCAGAGACTTGAGCCCATAATCCAGGCTGACACTCCCAGCGCAGTACTGAGGGAGCGCTGCACTGTCGGAGGGGCAGTACTGAGGGAGCGCTGCACTGTCGGAGGGGCAGTACTGAGGGAGCGCTGCACTGTCGGAGGGGCAGTACTGAGGGAGCGCCGCACTGTCGGAGGGGCAGTACTGAGGGAGCGCCGCACTGTTGGAGGGGCAGTACTGAGGGAGCGCTGCACTGTCGGAGGGGCAGTACTGAGGGAGCGCTGCACTGTCGGAGGGGCAGTACTGAGGGAGAGCTGCACTGTCGGAGGGGCAGTACTGAGGGAGCGCCGCACTGCCGGAGGGGCGGTACTGAGGGAGCGCTGCACTGTCGGAGGGTCAGTACTGAGGGAGCGCTGCACTGTCGGAGGGTCAGTACTGAGGGAGTGCTGCACTGTCGGAGGGTCAGTACTGAGGGAGAGCTGTACTGTCGGAGGGACGGTACTGAGGGAGCGCCGCACTGTCGGAGGGGCAGTACTGAGGGAGAGCTGCACTGTCAGAGGGGCAGTACTGAGGGAGCGCCGCACTGTCGGAGGGGCAGTACTGAGGGAGCACTGCACTGTCGGAGGGGCAGTACTGAGGGAGCGCCGCACTGTCGGAGGTTGCGTCTTTCGAATGAGACGTTAAACTGAGGCCACGTCTGTCCTCAGGTGGGCGTAAAAGATCCCATGGCCACTATTTGAAGAAGAGCCGGGGAGTTATCCCTGGTGTCCTGGCTAATATTTATCCCTCAAGCATCGTCACAAAACAGACTTACTGGTCATTATCACATTGCTGTTTGTGGGAGCTTGCTGTGCACAAATTGGCTGCTGCGTTTCCTACATTACAACAGTGACTGCACTACATAGGACATAGGAGAAGGAGTAGGTCATTCGGCCTCTCGAGCCTGCTCCGCCATTCAATATCATGGCTGATCTGATCTTGGCCTCAACTCCACTTCCCTGCCCGCTCCCCATAACCCTCGACTCCCTTACCTTTCAAAAATCTGTGTGATGAAATATTCCATTCATCACTGCCTGTGACTGTGGTCGGTTTCAGTGTCATCTCCCTTCCCCCAGTCCTCATTGTATTGTTTATTGGAATGTGCTGGAATGTGCTGTGTGTAGGGCTCCGCCCATACCTGGCCCCTTTTGTAAGCTAGCTCAGTCTGGCCTCAGTCTCCAGAAGGAAGATACCTCTCTCTCTTACGTGTTACTTTCTAAGTTAATAAAAGCCTTGTTTTGTTTCGCTAACATCGAGTCTCGGAATTATTGAGGCACATCAATTTTATTAACTTATTTTTCAACACTATGGATCAACTCCTGAAACCCGAACGTTTGGATTTGGATCAACATGCTCCGGACACATCAGCACGCTTCGGACACTGGTTTGAGTGTATGGAATTCTTCCTGGACAATTCCACAGCCGTCAAAGACGCTACGGACGCTGCGAGGATGAGACTCGGAATTCTGCGGAATTGGGTAAGCCACCGGGTTTACCCCCTCATCCAAGACGCCGATACGTACCTGGCCGCCTGCGACATCTTAAAGACGCATTACCAGCAGCCTACGAATGAGGTGTATGCTAGGCATCTGCTCGCTACTCGCGCACAGCGACCTGGGGAATCGGTGGAGGAGTTCCTAAGCACCCTGAAAATGCTTGGCAAAGACTGCAAGTGCCGAGATGTAAAAGCCGCAGTGTACACTGACGAGCTTGTTCGCGATGCCTTTATCACAGGCAAAGACTGCTGGAAAAAACAGGGTTGGACCTGAAACAGGCTGCGGACACCGCGCGATCCCTGGATGTGGCCCAGAGAAACTCGGACGCCTACTCTTCAGCCCGCGCCGTCCACGCCGCCACGTGTGCACCGAGGGCGCCGCCATCTTGGAAGGCATCTTCCCCGCCCGGCAGCCCGACGCGTCAGGGACCCAACTGCTACTTCTGCGGGCAGCCAAAACACACCAGAAACCTGTGCCCGGCGAAAGGCACCACCTGCTTTAAGTGCGGTAAGAAGGGGCACTTCGGGAAGGTGTGCAGAGGGAACCCCGCCGGAAAACCAACCGCCGGAAAACCCGCCACCGCCGCGTGTGCGCCGTGGGAGCGGCCATCTTGGACGCCATCTTGCCCGACCTCGTGGGGTCCGCCATCTTATGAGCAGACAGCGTGGACGCCATCTTGTATCGATCAGGGCCCTACAGTGGCATCGGTCACAGTGGACCAGACCAGGCCGCACCCGCTATCCAAATCAATGGTGGACATCGAGGTAAACGGGTGCCGGGTTAAATGTTTAATTGACAGTGGAAGCACGGAGAGTTTTATCCACCCTGAACTGGCACAACAACTCTCCCTAAAGGTGGTCCCTGCTCAGGGTACCATCTCTATGGCTGATAAAACCCAGACATCGACCATTCTGGGTTACTGCACGGTGCAATTGGGCGTTAACGGAACTGTATACGATAATTTTAAAGTATTAATCATGAAGAACCTATGTGCGAGCGTGATCTTGGGCCTGGATTTCCAGTGCAACCACCAAAGCATCACGCTCAAGTACGGTGGGTCCCAGCCGCCCCTCACAGTGTGCGGTCTGGCTACCCTGAAGGTAAAGCCGCCTTCGCTATTCGCGAACCTTGCCCCTAACTGCCGGCCAATAGCGACCAAAAGCAGGAGGTACAGCTGGGAGGACAGGCGGTTTATCGCGACCGAGGTAGACAGGCTCCTGAAAGAGCGCATTATTGAACGCAGCAACAGCCCGTGGCGCGCCCGTGTGGTAGTGGTAAGGGGTAGCGAGAAGAAACGGATGGTGATCGACTATAGTCAAACGATCAACAGGTACACCCAACTAGACGCCTACCCGCTACCCCGCATATCAGAAATGGTGAACCAAATCGCCCAATACCGGGTGTTCTCCACCATTGACCTCAAGTCAGCGTACCACCAGCTCCCTATCAGACCAGAGGACCGCCCGTACACCGCCTTCGAGGCGAACGGACGCCTCTACCAATTCCTCAGAGTCCCCTTTGGGGTGACGAATGGGGTCTCGGTCTTTCAGAGGGAGATGGACCGCATGGTCGATGACCACCACTTGCAGGCAACCTTCCCCTACCTCGACAACGTCACCATCTGCGGCCACAATCAGCAGGATCACGACTCGAACCTCGAGAGGTTCCTGGAAACCGCACAAAAACTAAACCTCACCTACAACGAGGACAAGGGCGTTTTCAACACCACGTGCCTCTGCATACTAGGCAGCGTGGTGGAGAATGGGGAAATCGGACCAGACCCCGACCGATTGCGCCCCCTACGGGAGCTGCCCCTGCCCAACACTCCCAAAGCCCTGAAAAGGTGCCTGGGGTTATTTTCTTATTATTCCCAATGGGTCCCCAACTACTCCGACAAAGCCCGCCCCCTCTTGAAAGCATCCTCTTTTCCGCTCTCTGCTGAGGCCCACGCCGCGTTCAAAAGCATTAAGCAGGATATTGAGCGGGCCACGCTACAGGCAGTGGACGAGAACACTCCATTTCAAGTGGAAAGTGATGCGTCTGACTTCGCCTTGGCGGCCACCCTCAACCAGGCGGGGCGGCCCGTAGCTTTCTTCTCGAGGACCCTCCAAGGGCCCGAGATCAGACACTCCTCCGTGGAAAAGGAGGCCCAAGCCATCGTGGAGGCAGTGCGCCACTGGCGCCACTACCTAGCCGGCAAACGCTTCACCCTACTTACCGACCAGCGGTCGGTAGCGTTTATGTTCAATAATAAACAGAGGGGGAAGATTAAAAATGATAAGATTCTTAGGTGGCGGATCGAGCTCTCCACCTTCGAGTACGACATCATTTACCGGCCAGGGGCCCTTAACGAATCCCCTGACGCCCTCTCACGAGGGATGTGTGCCAGCGCCACCGGGGATCGGCTACAGACCCTCCACAACGACCTCTGCCACCCAGGGGTCACGCAGCTGTTCCACTTCATAAAGTCCCGTAACTTACCCTACTCGATTGAGGAAGTTCGGTCTCTGACCAGGAACTGCCGCACTTGCGCTGAGTGCAAGCCTCGGTTCTACCGCCCAGATAGAGCCCACTTAATCAAAGCTACACGGCCCTTTGAGCGGCTCAGCTTAGATTTCAAGGGCCCCCTCCCGTCCGTCGACCGCAATGTTTACTTCCTGAACATTGTGGACGAATACTCACGGTTCCCATTCGCCTTCCCCTGCCCAGACATGACCAGCGCCACGGTCATTAAATGCCTCAACAGCCTGTTCTGCCTGTTCGGTATGCCGAGCTACATCCATACGGATAGGGGGGCGTCCTTCATGAGTGAAGAGCTACGCCAGTACATGCTGTCCAAGGGGATCGCCACGAGCCGTACCACCAGCTACAACCCCCGGGGTAACGGCCAAGTGGAGCGAGAGAACGGGACAGTATGGAAAGCAGTCACTCTAGCTCTAAGGACCAAGGGCCTCCCTATCTCCCGCTGGCAGGAAGTCCTCTCGGATGTGCTCCATTCGATACGGTCGCTATTGTGTACGGCCACTAATGCCACGCCTCATGAACGAATGTTTGTCTTTCCCCGGAAATCCACCTCCGGCGTATCCATGCCGTCATGGCTCTCCACCCCAGGTCCGGTGTTCGTGCGAAGGCATGTGAGGGGCCACAAGACGGACCCTCTCGTGGAGCCAGTACACCTACTCCACGCCAACCCCCAATACGCATATGTCCGGCACGCCGACGGAAGGGAGGACACCGTGTCCATAAAAGACGTCGCCCCAGCCGGCATCGACAACAACCACGGCAATAGCAGCAACAACGATCACAGCAACTCTTACCCACCCACTACTCTTTCATCACCCCCGGAAGAACATCGACCAACGGCACCCCCACCAACTACCCCTTCAACAACCCTGGCGGCACCCCCGGCAGAGACCCAGGAGGCTACCGGGGACACCCAGCCGACACCCGCGGCACCACAACAGCCACGTCGGTCGCAGAGGACTATCAAACCCCCGAACAGACTAAATCTATAGAAGGGGTGAATGTGATGAAATATTCCATTCATCACTGCCTGTGACTGTGGTCGGTTTCAGTGTCATCTCCCTTCCCCCAGTCCTCATTGTATTGTTTATTGGAATGTGCTGGAATGTGCTGTGTGTAGGGCTCCGCCCATACCTGGCCCCTTTTGTAAGCTAGCTCAGTCTGGCCTCAGTCTCCAGAAGGAAGATACCTCTCTCTCTTAGGTGTTACTTTCTAAGTTAATAAAAGCCTTGTTTTGTTTCGCTAACATCGAGTCTCGGAATTATTGAGGCACATCAATCTGTCTATCTCCACCTTAAATATATCAATGACCCAGCCTCCACAGCTCTCTGGGGATTCCAAAAATTCATGACCCTCAGAAGAAATTCCTCCTAATTTCCAATTTAAAAGGGTGCCCCTTTATTCTGAAAGTACTTCATTGGCTGTAAAGCTCTTTGCAACGTCCAGAGGTTGTGAAAGGCGCCGTAGAAATGGCGGGGGAGGGGAGGGGGAGTTTTACTGGGTGAGGGTTCAGGCGGGGTGGGGAGGGGGAGTTTTACTGGGAGTGGGTTTCAGGCAGGGTGGGGAGGGGGAGTTTTACTGGGAGCGGGTTTCAGGCGGGGAGGGGAGGGGGAGTTTTACTGGGAGAGGGTTTCAGGCGGGGAGGGGAGGGGGAGTTTTACTGGGAGCGGGTTTCAGGCGGGGAGGGGAGGGGGAGTTTTACTGGGAGCGGGTTTCAGGCGGGGAGGGGAGGGGGAGTTTTACTGGGAGCAGGTTTCAGGCGGGGTGGGGAGGGGGAGTTTTACTGGGAGCGGGTTTCAGGCGGGGAGGGGAGGGGGAGTTTTACTGGGAGCGGGTTTCAGGCGGGGAGGGGAGGGGGAGTTTTACTGGGAGAGGGTTTCAGGCGGGGAGGGGAGGGGGAGTTTTACTGGGAGCGGGTTTCAGGCGGGGTGGGGAGGGGGAGTTTTACTGGGAGCAGGTTTCAGGCGGGGTGGGGAGGGGAGTTTTACTGGGAGCGGGTTTCAGGCGGGGTGGGGAGGGGGAGTTTTACTGGGAGAGGGTTTCAGGCGGGGTGGGGAGGGGGAGTTTTACTGGGAGCGGGTTTCAGGTGGGGTGGGGAGGGGGAGTTTTACTGGGTGCGGGTTTCAGGCGGGGTGGGGAGGGGGAGTTTTACTGGGAGCAGGTTTCAGGCGGGGTGGGGAGGGGAGTTTTACTGGGAGAGGGTTTCAGGTGGGGTGGGGAGGGGGAGTTTTACTGGGTGCGGGTTTCAGGCGGGGTGGGGAGGGGGAGTTTTACTGGGAGCGGGTTTCAGGCGGGGGAGGGGAGGGGGAGTTTTACTGGGAGCAGGTTTCAGGCGGGGAGGGGAGGGGGAGTTTTACTGGGAGCAGGTTTCAGGCGGGGAGGGGAGGGGGAGTTTTACTGGGAGCGGGTTTCAGGCGGGGAGGGGAGGGGGAGTTTTACTGGGAGAGGGTTTCAGGCGGGGTGGGGAGGGGGAGTTTTACTGGGTGCGGGTTTCAGGCGGGGAGGGGAGGGGGAGTTTTACTGGGAGAGGGTTTCAGGCGGGGTGGGGAGGGGGAGTTTTACTGGGAGAGGGTTTCAGGCGGGGTGGGGAGGGGGAGTTTTACTGGGAGAGGGTTTCAGGCGGGGAGGGGAGGGGGAGTTTTACTGGGAGAGGGTTTCAGGCGGGGAGGGGAGGGGGAGTTTTACTGGGTGCGGGTTTCAGGCGGGGTGGGGAGGGGGAGTTTTACTGGGAGAGGGTTTCAGGCGGGGAGGGGAGGGGGAGTTTTACTGGGAGAGGGTTTCAGGCGGGGTGGGGAGGGGGAGTTTTACTGGGAGCGGGTTTCAGGCGGGGTGGGGAGGGGGAGTTTTACTGGGAGCGGGTTTCAGGCGGGGTGGGGAGGGGGAGTTTTACTGGGAGAGGGTTTCAGGCGGGGAGGGGAGGGGGAGTTTTACTGGGAGCAGGTTTCAGGCGGGGTGGGGGAGGGGGAGTTTTACTGGGAGCGGGTTTCAGGCCGGGTGGGGAGGGGGAGTTTTACTGGGAGCGGGTTTCAGGCGGGGTGGGGAGGGGGAGTTTTACTGGGAGCAGGTTTCAGGCGGGGTGGGGAGGGGGAGTTTTACTGGGAGCGGGTTTCAGGCGGGGAGGGGAGGGGGAGTTTTACTGGGAGAGGGTTTCAGGCGGGGTGGGGAGGGGGAGTTTTACTGGGAGCAGGTTTCAGGCGGGGTGGGGAGGGGGAGTTTTATTGGGAGCGGGTTTCAGGCGGGGTGGGGAGGGGGAGTTTTACTGGGAGCAGGTTTCAGGCGGGGTGGGGAGGGGGAGTTTTACTGGGAGTGGGTTTCAGGCTGGGTGGGGAGGGGGAGTTTTACTGGGGGCGGGTTTCAGGCGGGGAGGGGAGGGGGGAGTTTTACTGGGTGCGGGTTTCAGGCGGGGAGGGGAGGGGGAGTTTTACTGGGTGCGGGTTTCAGGCGGGGAGGGGAGGGGGAGTTTTACTGGGAGAGGGTTTCAGGCGGGGAGGGGAGGGGGAGTTTTACTGGGTGCGGGTTTCAGGCGGGGTGGGGAGGGGGAGTTTTACTGGGAGCGGGTTTCAGGCGGGGAGGGGAGGGGGAGTTTTACTGGGAGAGGGTTTCAGGCGGGGAGGGGAGGGGGAGTTTTACTGGGAGAGGGTTTCAGGCGGGGTGGGGAGGGGGAGTTTTACTGGGAGAGGGTTTCAGGCGGGGTGGGGAGGGGAGTTTTACTGGGAGCGGGTTTCAGGCGGGGTGGGGAGGGGGAGTTTTACTGGGAGCGGGTTTCAGGCGGGGTGGGGAGGGGGAGTTTTACTGGGAGAGGGTTTCAGGCGGGGAGGGGAGGGGGAGTTTTACTGGGAGCGGGTTTCAGGCGGGGTGGGGAGGGGGAGTTTTACTGGGAGAGGGTTTCAGGCAGGGTGGGGAGGGGGAGTTTTACTGGGAGAGGGTTTCAGGCGGGGAGGGGAGGGGGAGTTTTACTGGGAGAGGGTTTCAGGCGGGGTGGGGAGGGGGAGTTTTACTGGGAGCGGGTTTCAGGCGGGGAGGGGAGGGGGAGTTTTACTGGGAGTGGGTTTCAGGCGGGGTGGGGAGGGGGAGTTTTACTGGGAGCGGGTTTCAGGCGAGGTGGGGAGGGGGAGTTTTACTGGGAGAGGGTTTCAGGCGGGGTGGGGAGGGGGAGTTTTACTGGGAGAGGGTTTCAGGCGGGGTGGGGAGGGGGAGTTTTACTGGGAGAGGGTTTCAGGCAGGGTGGGGAGGGGGAGTTTTACTGGGAGAGGGTTTCAGGCGGGGAGGGGAGGGGGAGTTTTACTGGGAGAGGGTTTCAGGCGGGGTGGGGAGGGGGAGTTTTACTGGGAGCGGGTTTCAGGCGGGGAGGGGAGGGGGAGTTTTACTGGGAGCAGGTTTCAGGCGGGGTGGGGAGGGGGAGTTTTACTGGGAGCGGGTTTCAGGCGAGGTGGGGAGGGGGAGTTTTACTGGGAGAGGGTTTCAGGCGGGGTGGGGAGGGGGAGTTTTACTGGGAGAGGGTTTCAGGCGGGGTGGGGAGGGGGAGTTTTACTGGGAGTGGGTTTCAGGCGGGGTGGGGAGGGGGAGTTTTACTGGGAGCGGGTTTCAGGCGAGGTGGGGAGGGGGAGTTTTACTGGGAGAGGGTTTCAGGCGGGGTGGGGAGGGGGAGTTTTACTGGGAGAGGGTTTCAGGTGGGGTGGGGAGAGGGAGTTTTACTGGAGTGGGTTTCAGGCGGGGTGGGGAGGGGGAGTTTTACTGGGAGCGGGTTTCAGGTGGGGTGGGGAGGGGGAGTTTTACTGGGAGAGGGTTTCAGGCGGGGTGGGGAGGGGGAGTTTTACTGGGAGCGGGTTTCAGGCGGGGTGGGGAGGGGGAGTTTTACTGGGAGAGGGTTTCAGGCGGGGTGGGGAGGGGGAGTTTTACTGGGAGAGGGTTTCAGGCGGGGAGGGGAGGGGGAGTTTTACTGGGAGCGGGTTTCAGGCGGGGTGGGGAGGGGGAGTTTTACTGGGAGTGGGTTTCAGGCGGGGTGGGGAGGGGGAGTTTTACTGGGAGAGGGTTTCAGGCGGGGTGGGGAGGGGGAGTTTTACTGGGAGTGGGTTTCAGGCGGGGAGGGGAGGGGGAGTTTTACTGGGAGTGGGTTTCAGGCGGTGTGGGGAGGGGGAGTTTTACTGGGAGAGGGTTTCAGGCGGGGTGGGGAGGGGGAGTTTTACTGGGAGTGGGTTTCAGGCGGGGTGGGGAGGGGGAGTTTTACTGGGAGTGGGTTTCAGGCGGGGTGGGGAGGGGGAGTTTTACTGGGAGCAGGTTTCAGGCGGGGTGGGGAGGGGGAGTTTTACTGGGAGAGGGTTTCAGGCGGGGTGGGGAGGGGGAGTTTTACTGGGAGAGGGTTTCAGGCGGGGTGGGGAGGGGGAGTTTTACTGGGAGAGGGTTTCAGGCGGGGAGGGGAGGGGGAGTTTTACTGGGAGCGGGTTTCAGGCGGGGTGGGGAGGGGGAGTTTTACTGGGAGCGGGTTTCAGGCGGGGAGGGGAGGGGGAGTTTTACTGGGAGCGGGTTTCAGGCGGGGTGGGGAGGGGGAGTTTTACTGGGAGTGGGTTTCAGGCGGGGAGGGGAGGGGGAGTTTTACTGGGAGAGGGTTTCAGGCGGGGAGGGGAGGGGGAGTTTTACTGGGAGTGGGTTTCAGGCGGGGAGGGGAGGGGGAGTTTTACTGGGAGTGGGTTTCAGGCGGGGAGGGGAGGGGGAGTTTTACTGGGAGAGGGTTTCAGGCGGGGTGGGGAGGGGGAGTTTTACTGGGAGAGGGTTTCAGGCGGGGTGGGGAGGGGGAGTTTTACTGGGTGAGGGTTTCAGGCGGGGTGGGGAGGGGGAGTTTTACTGGGAGCGGGTTTCAGGCGGGGAGGGGAGGGGGAGTTTTACTGGGAGCGGGTTTCAGGTGGGGTGGGGAGGGGGAGTTTTACTGGGAGCGGGTTTCAGGTGGGGTGGGGAGGGGGAGTTTTACTGGGAGAGGGTTTCAGGCGGGGTGGGGAGGGGGAGTTTTACTGGGAGCGGGTTTCAGGCGGGGTGGGGAGGGGGAGTTTTACTGGGAGCGGGTTTCAGGCGGTGTGGGGAGGGGGAGTTTTACTGGGAGAGGGTTTCAGGCGGGGTGGGGAGGGGGAGTTTTACTGGGAGAGGGTTTCAGGCGGGGTGGGGAGGGGGAGTTTTACTGGGAGAGGGTTTCAGGCGGGGTGGGGAGGGGGAGTTTTACTGGGAGAGGGTTTCAGGCGGGGTGGGGAGGGGGAGTTTTACTGGGAGAGGGTTTCAGGCGGGGTGGGGAGGGGGAGTTTTACTGGGAGCGGGTTTCAGGCGGGGTGGGGAGGGGGAGTTTTACTGGGAGCGGGTTTCAGGCGGGGTGGGGAGGGGGAGTTTTACTGGGAGCGGGTTTCAGGCGGGGTGGGGAGGGGGAGTTTTACTGGGAGAGGGTTTCAGGCGGGGTGGGGAGGGGGAGTTTTACTGGGAGTGGGTTTCAGGCGGGGAGGGGAGGGGGAGTTTTACTGGGAGTGGGTTTCAGGCGGGGAGGGGAGGAGGAGTTTTACTGGGAGAGGGTTTCAGGCGGGGTGGGGAGGGGGAGTTTTACTGGGAGCGGGTTTCAGGCGGGGTGGGGAGGGGGAGTTTTACTGGGAGAGGGTTTCAGGCGGGGTGGGGAGGGGGAGTTTTACTGGGAGAGGGTTTCAGGCGGGGTGGGGAGGGGGAGTTTTACTGGGAGCGGGTTTCAGGCGGGGGAGGGGAGGGGGAGTTTTACTGGGAGTGGGTTTCAGGCGGGGAGGGGAGGGGGAGTTTTACTGGGAGAGGGTTTCAGGCGGGGAGGGGAGGGGGAGTTTTACTGGGAGAGGGTTTCAGGCGGGGTGGGGAGGGGGAGTTTTACTGGGAGAGGGTTTCAGGCGGGGAGGGGAGGGGGAGTTTTACTGGGAGAGGGTTTCAGGCGGGGTGGGGAGGGGGGAGTTTTACTGGGAGCGGGTTTCAGGCGGGGAGGGGAGGGGGAGTTTTACTGGGAGCGGGTTTCAGGCGGGGTGGGGAGGGGGAGTTTTACTGGGAGTGGGTTTCAGGCGGGGAGGGGAGGGGGAGTTTTACTGGGAGTGGGTTTCAGGCGGTGTGGGGAGGGGGAGTTTTACTGGGAGCGGGTTTCAGGCGGGGAGGGGAGGGGAAGTTTTACTGGGAGCGGGTTTCAGGCGGGGTGGGGAGGGGGAGTTTTACTGGGAGCGGGTTTCAGGCGGGGTGGGGAGGGGGAGTTTTACTGGGAGCGGGTTTCAGGCGGGGTGGGGAGGGGGAGTTTTACTGGGAGCGGGTTTCAGGCGGGGTGGGGAGGGGGAGTTTTACTGGGTGCGGGTTTCAGGCGGGGTGGGGAGGGGGAGTTTTACTGGGAGCGGGTTTCAGGCGGGGTGGGGAGGGGGAGTTTTACTGGGAGCGGGTTTCAGGCAGGGAGGGGAGGGGGAGTTTTACTGGGAGCGGGTTTCAGGCGGGGAGGGGAGGGGGAGTTTTACTGGGAGAGGGTTTCAGGCGGGGTGGGGAGGGGGAGTTTTACTGGGAGCGGGTTTCAGGCGGGGAGGGGAGGGGGAGTTTTACTGGGAGAGGGTTTCAGGCGGGGTGGGGAGGGGGAGTTTTACTGGGAGCGGGTTTCAGGCGGGGTGGGGAGGGGGAGTTTTACTGGGAGAGGGTTTCAGGCGGGGAGGGGAGGGGGAGTTTTACTGGGAGCGGGTTTCAGGCGGTGTGGGGAGGGGGAGTTTTACTGGGAGCGGGTTTCAGGCGGGGTGGGGAGGGGGAGTTTTACTGGGAGCGGGTTTCAGGCGGGGTGGGGAGGGGGAGTTTTACTGGGAGCGGGTTTCAGGCGGTGTGGGGAGGGGGAGTTTTACTGGGAGCGGGTTTCAGGCGGGGAGGGGAGGGGGAGTTTTACTGGGAGCGGGTTTCAGGCGGTGTGGGGAGGGGGAGTTTTACTGGGAGCGGGTTTCAGGCGGGGAGGGGAGGGGGAGTTTTACTGGGAGCGGGTTTCAGGCGGGGTGGGGAGGGGGAGTTTAACTGGGAGCGGGTTTCAGGCGGGGAGGGGAGGGGGAGTTTTACTGGGAGAGGGTTTCAGGCGGGGTGGGGAGGGGGAGTTTTACTGGGTGCGGGTTTCAGGCGGGGAGGGGAGGGGGAGTTTTACTGGGAGTGGGTTTCAGGCGGGGTGGGGAGGGGGAGTTTTACTGGGTGCGGGTTTCAGGCGGGGAGGGGAGGGGGAGTTTTACTGGGAGAGGGTTTCAGGCGGGGAGGGGAGGGGGAGTTTTACTGGGAGCGGGTTTCAGGCAGGGTGGGGAGGGGGAGTTTTACTGGGAGCGGGTTTCAGGCGGGGAGGGGAGGGGGAGTTTTACTGGGAGAGGGTTTCAGGCGGGGAGGGGAGGGGGAGTTTTACTGGGAGCGGGTTTCAGGCGGGGAGGGGAGGGGGAGTTTTACTGGGAGCGGGTTTCAGGCGGGGAGGGGAGGGGAAGTTTTACTGGGAGCGGGTTTCAGGCGGGGTGGGGAGGGGGAGTTTTACTGGGAGAGGGTTTCAGGCAGGGTGGGGAGGGGGAGTTTTACTGGGAGAGGGTTTCAGGCGGGGAGGGGAGGGGGAGTTTTACTGGGAGAGGGTTTCAGGCAGGGTGGGGAGGGGGAGTTTTACTGGGAGCGGGTTTCAGGCGGGGAGGGGAGGGGGAGTTTTACTGGGAGCGGGTTTCAGGCGGGGAGGGGAGGGGGAGTTTTACTGGGAGAGGGTTTCAGGCGGGGGAGGGGGAGGGGGAGTTTTACTGGGAGAGGGTTTCAGGCGGGGAGGGGAGGGGGAGTTTTACTGGGAGCGGGTTTCAGGCGGGGTGGGGAGGGGGAGTTTTACTGGGAGAGGGTTTCAGGCGGGGGAGGGGGAGGGGGAGTTTTACTGGGAGAGGGTTTCAGGCGGGGAGGGGAGGGGGAGTTTTACTGGGAGCGGGTTTCAGGCAGGGAGGGGAGGGGGAGTTTTACTGGGAGAGGGTTTCAGGCGGGGAGGGGAGGGGGAGTTTTACTGGGAGCGGGTTTCAGGCGGGGTGGGGAGGGGGAGTTTTACTGGGAGCGGGTTTCAGGCAGGGAGGGGAGGGGGAGTTTTACTGGGAGAGGGTTTCAGGCGGGGTGGGGAGGGGGAGTTTTACTGGGAGAGGGTTTCAGGCGGGGTGGGGAGGGGGAGTTTTACTGGGAGCGGGTTTCAGGCAGGGAGGGGAGGGGGAGTTTTACTGGGAGCGGGTTTCAGGCGGGGAGGGGAGGGGGAGTTTTACTGGGAGCGGGTTTCAGGCGGTGTGGGGAGGGGGAGTTTTACTGGGAGAGGGTTTCAGGCGGGGAGGGGAGGGGGAGTTTTACTGGGAGAGGGTTTCAGGCGGGGAGGGGAGGGGGAGTTTTACTGGGAGCGGGTTTCAGGCGGGGTGGGGAGGGGGAGTTTTACTGGGAGCGGGTTTCAGGCGGGGTGGGGAGGGGGAGTTTTACTGGGAGAGGGTTTCAGGCGGGGTGGGGAGGGGGAGTTTTACTGGGAGCGGGTTTCAGGCGGGGTGGGGAGGGGGAGTTTTACTGGGAGCGGGTTTCAGGCGGGGAGGGGAGGGGGAGTTTTACTGGGAGAGGGTTTCAGGCGGGTAGGGGAGGGGGAGTTTTACTGGGTGCGGGTTTCAGGCGGGGTGGGGAGGGGGAGTTTTACTGGGAGAGGGTTTCAGGCGGGGAGGGGAGGGGGAGTTTTACTGGGAGAGGGTTTCAGGCGGGGAGGGGAGGGGGAGTTTTACTGGGTGCGGGTTTCAGGCGGGGTGGGGAGGGGGAGTTTTACTGGGAGAGGGTTTCAGGCGGGGTGGGGAGGGGGAGTTTTACTGGGAGCGGGTTTCCGGCGGGGTGGGGAGGGGGAGTTTTACTAGGAGCGGGTTTCAGGCGGGGTGGGGAGGGGGAGTTTTACTGGGTGCGGGTTTCAGGCGGGGTGGGGAGGGGGAGTTTTACTAGGAGCGGGTTTCAGGCGGGGTGGGGAGGGGGAGTTTTACTGGGAGAGGGTTTCAGGCGGGGAGGGGAGGGGGAGTTTTACTGGGAGCGGGTTTCAGGCGGGGAGGGGAGGGGGAGTTTTACTGGGAGCAGGTTTCAGGCGGGGTGGGGAGGGGGAGTTTTACTGGGAGAGGGTTTCAGGCGGGGTGGGGAGGGGGAGTTTTACTGGGAGCGGGTTTCAGGCAGGGTGGGGAGGGGGAGTTTTACTGGGAGCAGGTTTCAGGTGGGGTGGGGAGGGGGAGTTTTACTGGGAGCGGGTTTCAGGTGGGGTGGGGAGGGGGAGTTTTACTGGGAGAGGGTTTCAGGCGGTGTGGGGAGGGGGAGTTTTACTGGGAGAGGGTTTCAGGTGGGGTGGGGAGGGGGAGTTTTACTGGGAGAGGGTTTCAGGCGGTGTGGGGAGGGGGAGTTTTACTGGGAGCAGGTTTCAGGTGGGGTGGGGAGGGGGAGTTTTACTGGGTGAGGGTTTCAGGCGGGGTGGGGAGGGGGAGTTTTACTGGGAGCAGGTTTCAGGCCGGGTGGGGAGGGGGAGTTTTACTGGGAGAGGGTTTCAGGCGGGGCAGGGAGGGGGAGTTTTACTGGGAGCAGGTTTCAGGCCGGGTGGGGAGGGGGAGTTTTACTGGGAGCAGGTTTCAGGCGGTGTGGGGAGGGGGAGTTTTACTGGGAGCAGGTTTCAGGCGGGGAGGGGAGGGGGAGTTTTACTGGGAGCGGGTTTCAGGCGGGGTGGGGAGGGGGAGTTTTACTGGGAGCAGGTTTCAGGCCGGGTGGGGAGGGGGAGTTTTACTGGGAGCAGGTTTCAGGCCGGGTGGGGAGGGGGAGTTTTACTGGGAGCAGGTTTCAGGCGGGGTGGGGAGGGGGAGTTTTACTGGGAGTGGGTTTCAGGCGGGGTGGGGAGGGGGAGTTTTACTGGGAGCGGGTTTCAGGCGGGGTGGGGAGGGGGAGTTTTACTGGGAGTGGGTTTCAGGCGGGGTGGGGAGGGGGAGTTTTACTGGGAGCAGGTTTCAGGCCGGGTGGGGAGGGGGAGTTTTACTGGGAGCAGGTTTCAGGCGGGGTGGGGAGGGGGAGTTTTACTGGGAGCGGGTTTCAGGCGGGGTGGGGAGGGGGAGTTTTACTGGGAGAGGGTTTCAGGCGGTGTGGGGAGGGGGAGTTTTACTGGGAGCAGGTTTCAGGCGGGGTGGGGAGGGGGAGTTTTACTGGGAGAGGGTTTCAGGTGGGGAGGGGAGGGGGAGTTTTACTGGGAGAGGGTTTCAGGTGGGGAGGGGAGGGGGAGTTTTACTGGGAGAGGGTTTCAGGCGGGGTGGGGAGGGGGAGTTTTACTGGGAGTGGGTTTCAGGCGGGGTGGGGAGGGGGAGTTTTACTGGGAGCGGGTTTCAGGCGGGGGAGGGGAGGGGGAGTTTTACTGGGAGCGGGTTTCAGGCGGGGGAGGGGAGGGGGAGTTTTACTGGGAGCAGGTTTCAGGCGGGGGAGGGGAGGGGGAGTTTTACTGGGAGCGGGTTTCAGGCGGGGGAGGGGAGGGGGAGTTTTACTGGGAGAGGGTTTCAGGCGGGGAGGGGAGGGGGAGTTTTACTGGGAGAGGGTTTCAGGCGGGGAGGGGAGGGGGAGTTTTACTGGGAGCGGGTTTCAGGCGGGGGAGGGGAGGGGGAGTTTTACTGGGAGTGGGTTTCAGGCGGGGTGGGGAGGGGGAGTTTTACTGGGAGCGGGTTTCAGGCGGGGGAGGGGAGGGGGAGTTTTACTGGGAGAGGGTTTCAGGCGGGGTGGGGAGGGGGAGTTTTACTGGGAGAGGGTTTCAGGCGGGGAGGGGAGGGGGAGTTTTACTGGGAGCGGGTTTCAGGCAGGGTGGGGAGGGGGAGTTTTACTGGGAGTGGGTTTCAGGCGGTGTGGGGAGGGGGAGTTTTACTGGGAGAGGGTTTCAGGCGGGGTGGGGAGGGGGAGTTTTACTGGGAGTGGGTTTCAGGCGGGGTGGGGAGGGGGAGTTTTACTGGGAGTGGGTTTCAGGCGGGGTGGGGAGGGGGAGTTTTACTGGGAGCGGGTTTCAGGCAGGGTGGGGAGGGGGAGTTTTACTGGGAGCGGGTTTCAGGCGGGGTGGGGAGGGGGGGTTTTACTGGGAGCGGGTTTCAGGTGGGGTGGGGAGGGGGAGTTTTACTGGGAGTGGGTTTCAGGCGGGGTGGGGAGGGGGAGTTTTACTGGGAGAGGGTTTCAGGCGGGGTGGGGAGGGGGTGTTTTACTGGGAGAGGGTTTCAGGCGGGGGAGGGGAGGGGGAGTTTTACTGGGAGCGGGTTTCAGGCGGGGAGGGGAGGGGGAGTTTTACTGGGAGCGGGTTTCAGGCGGGGTGGGGAGGGGGAGTTTTACTGGGAGAGGGTTTCAGGCGGGGTGGGGAGGGGGAGTTTTACTGGGAGCGGGTTTCAGGCGGGGAGGGGAGGGGGAGTTTTACTGGGAGAGGGTTTCAGGCGGGGTGGGGAGGGGGAGTTTTACTGGGAGTGGGTTTCAGGCGGGGTGGGGAGGGGGAGTTTTACTGGGAGTGGGTTTCAGGCGGGGTGGGGAGGGGGAGTTTTACTGGGAGAGGGTTTCAGGCGGGGTGGGGAGGGGGAGTTTTACTGGGAGTGGGTTTCAGGCGGGGTGGGGAGGGGGAGTTTTACTGGGAGAGGGTTTCAGGCGGGGTGGGGAGGGGGAGTTTTACTGGGAGCGGGTTTCAGGCGGGCTGGGGAGGGGGAGTTTTACTGGGAGCGGGTTTCAGGCGGTGTGGGGAGGGGGAGTTTTACTGGGAGCGGGTTTCAGGCGGGGTGGGGAGGGGGAGTTTTACTGGGAGTGGGTTTCAGGCGGTGTGGGGAGGGGGAGTTTTACTGGGAGCGGGTTTCAGGCGAGGTGGGGAGGGGGAGTTTTACTGGGAGCGGGTTTCAGGCGGGGTGGGGAGGGGGAGTTTTACTGGGTGCGGGTTTCAGGCGGGTAGGGGAGGGGGAGTTTTACTGGGAGCGGGTTTCAGGCGGGTAGGGGAGGGGGAGTTTTACTGGGAGAGGGTTTCAGGCGGGGAGGGGAGGGGGAGTTTTACTGGGAGCGGGTTTCAGGCGGGGTGGGGAGGGTGAGTTTTACTGGGAGAGGGTTTCAGGCGAGGTGGGGAGGGGGAGTTTTACTGGGAGCGGGTTTCAGCCGGGGTGGGGAGGGGGAGTTTTACTGGGAGAGGGTTTCAGCCGGGGTGGGGAGGGGGAGTTTTACTGGGAGAGGGTTTCAGGCGGGGGAGGGGAGGGGGAGTTTTACTGGGTGCGGGTTTCAGGCGGGGTGGGGAGGGGGAGTTTTACTAGGAGCGGGTTTCAGGCGGGGTGGGGAGGGGGAGTTTTACTGGGAGAGGGTTTCAGGCGGGGAGGGGAGGGGGAGTTTTACTGGGAGCGGGTTTCAGGCAGGGTGGGGAGGGGGAGTTTTACTGGGAGCAGGTTTCAGGTGGGGTGGGGAGGGGGAGTTTTACTGGGAGCGGGTTTCAGGTGGGGTGGGGAGGGGGAGTTTTACTGGGAGAGGGTTTCAGGCGGTGTGGGGAGGGGGAGTTTTACTGGGAGAGGGTTTCAGGTGGGGTGGGGAGGGGGAGTTTTACTGGGAGCGGGTTTCAGGCGGGGTGGGGAGGGGGAGTTTTACTGGGAGAGGGTTTCAGGCGGTGTGGGGAGGGGGAGTTTTACTGGGAGCAGGTTTCAGGTGGGGTGGGGAGGGGGAGTTTTACTGGGTGAGGGTTTCAGGCGGGGTGGGGAGGGGGAGTTTTACTGGGAGCAGGTTTCAGGCCGGGTGGGGAGGGGGAGTTTTACTGGGAGAGGGTTTCAGGCGGGGCAGGGAGGGGGAGTTTTACTGGGAGCAGGTTTCAGGCCGGGTGGGGAGGGGGAGTTTTACTGGGAGCAGGTTTCAGGCGGGGAGGGGAGGGGGAGTTTTACTGGGAGCAGGTTTCAGGCGGGGTGGGGAGGGGGAGTTTTACTGGGAGCGGGTTTCAGGCGGGGTGGGGAGGGGGAGTTTTACTGGGAGCAGGTTTCAGGCCGGGTGGGGAGGGGGAGTTTTACTGGGAGCAGGTTTCAGGCCGGGTGGGGAGGGGGAGTTTTACTGGGAGTGGGTTTCAGGCGGGGAGGGGAGGGGGAGTTTTACTGGGAGTGGGTTTCAGGCGGGGTGGGGAGGGGGAGTTTTACTGGGAGCGGGTTTCAGGCGGGGTGGGGAGGGGGAGTTTTACTGGGAGCAGGTTTCAGGCCGGGTGGGGAGGGGGAGTTTTACTGGGAGCAGGTTTCAGGCGGGGTGGGGAGGTGGAGTTTTACTGGGAGCGGGTTTCAGGCGGGGTGGGGAGGGGGAGTTTTACTGGGAGCGGGTTTCAGGCGGGGAGGGGAGGGGGAGTTTTACTGGGAGCAGGTTTCAGGCGGGGTGGGGAGGGGGAGTTTTACTGGGAGAGGGTTTCAGGTGGGGAGGGGAGGGGGAGTTTTACTGGGAGAGGGTTTCAGGTGGGGAGGGGAGGGGGAGTTTTACTGGGAGAGGGTTTCAGGCGGGGTGGGGAGGGGGAGTTTTACTGGGAGAGGGTTTCAGGCGGTGTGGGGAGGGGGAGTTTTACTGGGAGCAGGTTTCAGGCGGGGTGGGGAGGGGGAGTTTTACTGGGAGAGGGTTTCAGGTGGGGAGGGGAGGGGGAGTTTTACTGGGAGAGGGTTTCAGGCGGTGTGGGGAGGGGGAGTTTTACTGGGAGCAGGTTTCAGGCGGGGTGGGGAGGGGGAGTTTTACTGGGAGAGGGTTTCAGGCGGGGTGGGGAGGGGGAGTTTTACTGGGAGCGGGTTTCAGGTGGGGAGGGGAGGGGGAGTTTTACTGGGAGAGGGTTTCAGGTGGGGAGGGGAGGGGGAGTTTTACTGGGAGAGGGTTTCAGGCGGGGTGGGGAGGGGGAGTTTTACTGGGAGCGGGTTTCAGGCGGGGGAGGGGAGGGGGAGTTTTACTGGGAGCGGGTTTCAGGCGGGGGAGGGGAGGGGGAGTTTTACTGGGAGAGGGTTTCAGGCGGGGAGGGGAGGGGGAGTTTTACTGGGAGAGGGTTTCAGGCGGGGAGGGGAGGGGGAGTTTTACTGGGAGCGTGTTTCAGGCGGGGGAGGGGAGGGGGAGTTTTACTGGGAGTGGGTTTCAGGCGGGGTGGGGAGGGGGAGTTTTACTGGGAGCGGGTTTCAGGCGGGGTGTGGAGGGGGAGTTTTACTGGGAGCGGGTTTCAGGCGGGGGAGGGGAGGGGGAGTTTTACTGGGAGTGGGTTTCAGGCGGTGTGGGGAGGGGGAGTTTTACTGGGAGAGGGTTTCAGGCGGGGTGGGGAGGGGGAGTTTTACTGGGAGAGGGTTTCAGGCGGGGTGGGGAGGGGGAGTTTTACTGGGAGAGGGTTTCAGGCGGGGTGGGGAGGGGGAGTTTTACTGGGAGTGGGTTTCAGGCGGGGTGGGGAGGGGGAGTTTTACTGGGAGTGGGTTTCAGGCGGGGTGGGGAGGGGGAGTTTTACTGGGAGCGGGTTTCAGGCAGGGTGGGGAGGGGGAGTTTTACTGGGAGCGGGTTTCAGGCGGGGGAGGGGAGGGGGAGTTTTACTGGGAGCGGGTTTCAGGCGGGGTGGGGAGGGGGAGTTTTACTGGGAGAGGGTTTCAGGCGGGGTGGGGAGGGGGAGTTTTACTGGGAGCGGGTTTCAGGCGGGGGAGGGGAGGGGGAGTTTTACTGGGAGCGGGTTTCAGGTGGGGTGGGGAGGGGGAGTTTTACTGGGAGAGGGTTTCAGGCGGGGTGGGGAGGGGGAGTTTTACTGAGAGAGGGTTTCAGGCGGGGTGGGGAGGGGGAGTTTTACTGGGAGCGGGTTTCAGGCGGGGAGGGGAGGGGGAGTTTTACTGGGAGCGGGTTTCAGGCGGGGTGGGGAGGGGGAGTTTTACTGGGAGAGGGTTTCAGGTGGGGTGGGGAGGGGGAGTTTTACTGGGAGAGGGTTTCAGGCGGGGAGGGGAGGGGGAGTTTTACTGGGAGCGGGTTTCAGGCGGGGTGGGGAGGGGGAGTTTTACTGGGAGCAGGTTTCAGCCGGGGTGGGGAGGGGGAGTTTTACTGGGAGCGGGTTTCAGGCGGGGTGGGGAGGGGGAGTTTTACTGGGAGCGGGTTTCAGGCGGTGGAGGGGGAGTTTTACTGGGAGAGGGTTTCAGGCGGGGAGGGGAGGGGGAGTTTTACTGGGAGCGGGTTTCAGGCGGGGAGGGGAGGGGGAGTTTTACTGGGAGCGGGTTTCAGGCGGGGTGGGGAGGGGGAGTTTTACTGGGAGCGGGTTTCAGGCGGGGAGGGGAGGGGGAGTTTTACTGGGAGCGGGTTTCAGGCGGGGAGGGGAGGGGGAGTTTTACTGGGAGAGGGTTTCAGGCGGGGTGGGGAGGGGGAGTTTTACTGGGAGCGGGTTTCAGGCGGGGAGGGGAGGGGGAGTTTTACTGGGAGCGGGTTTCAGGCGGGGTGGGGAGGGGGAGTTTTACTGGGAGCGGGTTTCAGGCGGGGAGGGGAGGGGGAGTTTTACTGGGAGAGGGTTTCAGGCGGGGTGGGGAGGGGGAGTTTTACTGGGAGCGGGTTTCAGGCGGGGTGGGGAGGGGGAGTTTTACTGGGAGTGGGTTTCAGGCGGGGAGGGGAGGGGGAGTTTTACTGGGAGCGGGTTTCAGGCGGGGAGGGGAGGGGGAGTTTTACTGGGAGAGGGTTTCAGGCGGGGAGGGGAGGGGGAGTTTTACTGGGAGCGGGTTTCAGGCGGGGAGGGGAGGGGGAGTTTTACTGGGAGAGGGTTTCAGGCGGGGTGGGGAGGGGGAGTTTTACTGGGAGCGGATTTCAGGCGGGGGAGGGGGAGTTTTACTGGGAGCGGGTTTCAGGCAGGGTGGGGAGGGGGAGTTTTACTGGGAGAGGGTTTCAGGCGGGGAGGGGAGGGGGAGTTTTACTGGGTGCGGGTTTCAGGTGGGGTGGGGAGGGGGAGTTTTACTGGGAGCGGGTTTCAGGCAGGGTGGGGAGGGGGAGTTTTACTGGGAGCGGGTTTCAGGCGGGGGAGGGGGAGTTTTACTGGGAGCGGGTTTCAGGCGGGGTGGGGAGGGGGAGTTTTACTGGGAGCAGGTTTCAGGCAGGGTGGGGAGGGGGAGTTTTACTGGGAGCGGGTTTCAGGTGGGGGAGGGGGAGTTTTACTGGGAGCGGGTTTCAGGTGGGGTGGGGAGGGGGAGTTTTACTGGGAGAGGGTTTCAGGTGGGGTGGGGAGGGGGAGTTTTACTGGGAGAGGGTTTCAGGCGGGGTGGGGAGGGGGAGTTTTACTGGGTGCGGGTTTCAGGCGGGGAGGGGAGGGGGAGTTTTACTGGGAGCGGGTTTCAGGCGGGGTGGGGAGGGGGAGTTTTACTGGGAGAGGGTTTCAGGCAGGGTGGGGAGGGGGAGTTTTACTGGGAGAGGGTTTCAGGCGGGGTGGGGAGGGGGAGTTTTACTGGGAGCGGGTTTCAGGCGGGGTGGGGAGGGGGAGTTTTACTGGGAGCGGGTTTCAGGCGGGGGAGGGGAGGGGGAGTTTTACTGGGTGCGGGTTTCAGGTGGGGTGGGGAGGGGGAGTTTTACTGGGAGCGGGTTTCAGGCAGGGTGGGGAGGGGGAGTTTTACTGGGAGCGGGTTTCAGGCGGGGGAGGGGGAGTTTTACTGGGAGCGGGTTTCAGGCGGGGTGGGGAGGGGGAGTTTTACTGGGAGCAGGTTTCAGGCAGGGTGGGGAGGGGGAGTTTTACTGGGAGCGGGTTTCAGGTGGGGGAGGGGGAGTTTTACTGGGAGCGGGTTTCAGGTGGGGTGGGGTGGGGGAGTTTTACTGGGAGAGGGTTTCAGGCGGGGTGGGGAGGGGGAGTTTTACTGGGAGAGGGTTTCAGGTGGGGTGGGGAGGGGGAGTTTTACTGGGAGAGGGTTTCAGGCGGGGTGGGGAGGGGGAGTTTTACTGGGAGCGGGTTTCAGGTGGGGTGGGGAGGGGGAGTTTTACTGGGAGAGGGTTTCAGGCGGGGAGGGGAGGGGGAGTTTTACTGGGAGCGGGTTTCAGGCGGGGTGGGGAGGGGGAGTTTTACTGGGAGAGGGTATCAGGCGGGGAGTGGAGGGGGAGTTTTACTGGGAGCGGGTTTCAGGCGGGGTGGGGAGGGGGAGTTTTACTGGGAGCGGGTTTCAGGTGGGGTGGGGAGGGGGAGTTTTACTGGGAGAGGGTTTCAGGCGGGGAGGGGAGGGGGAGTTTTACTGGGAGCGGGTTTCAGGCGGGGAGGGGAGGGGGAGTTTTACTGGGAGAGGGTTTCAGGTGGGGTGGGGAGGGGGAGTTTTACTGGGAGAGGGTTTCAGGCGGGGTGGGGAGGGGGAGTTTTACTGGGAGCGGGTTTCAGGTGGGGTGGGGAGGGGGAGTTTTACTGGGAGCGGGTTTCAGGCGGGGAGGGGAGGGGGAGTTTTACTGGGAGCGGGTTTCAGGTGGGGTGGGGAGGGGGAGTTTTACTGGGAGAGGGTTTCAGGCGCGGTGGGGAGGGGGAGTTTTACTGGGAGCGGGTTTCAGGCGGGGTGGGGAGGGGGAGTTTTACTGGGAGCGGGTTTCAGGCGGGGTGGGGAGGGGGAGTTTTACTGGGAGAGGGTTTCAGGCAGGGAGGGGAGGGGGAGTTTTACTGGGAGCGGGTTTCAGGCGGGGTGGGGAGGGGGAGTTTTACTGGGAGCGGGTTTCAGGCGGGGTGGGGAGGGGGAGTTTTACTGGGAGAGGGTTTCAGGCGGGGTGGGGAGGGGGAGTTTTACTGGGAGCGGGTTTCAGGCGGGGGAGGGGGAGTTTTACTGGGAGCGGGTTTCAGGCGGGGTGGGGAGGGGGAGTTTTACTGGGAGCGGGTTTCAGGTGGGGGAGGGGGAGTTTTACTGGGAGCGGGTTTCAGGTGGGGTGGGGAGGGGGAGTTTTACTGGGAGAGGGTTTCAGGTGGGGTGGGGAGGGGGAGTTTTACTGGGAGAGGGTTTCAGGCGGGGTGGGGAGGGGGAGTTTTACTGGGTGCGGGTTTCAGGCGGGGAGGGGAGGGGGAGTTTTACTGGGAGCGGGTTTCAGGCGGGGTGGGGAGGGGGAGTTTTACTGGGAGAGGGTTTCAGGCAGGGTGGGGAGGGGGAGTTTTACTGGGAGAGGGTTTCAGGCGGGGTGGGGAGGGGGAGTTTTACTGGGAGCGGGTTTCAGGCGGGGTGGGGAGGGGGAGTTTTACTGGGTGCGGGTTTCAGGTGGGGTGGGGAGGGGGAGTTTTACTGGGAGCGGGTTTCAGGCAGGGTGGGGAGGGGGAGTTTTACTGGGAGCGGGTTTCAGGCGGGGGAGGGGGAGTTTTACTGGGAGCGGGTTTCAGGCGGGGTGGGGAGGGGGAGTTTTACTGGGAGCAGGTTTCAGGCAGGGTGGGGAGGGGGAGTTTTACTGGGAGCGGGTTTCAGGTGGGGGAGGGGGAGTTTTACTGGGAGCGGGTTTCAGGTGGGGTGGGGAGGGGGAGTTTTACTGGGAGAGGGTTTCAGGTGGGGTGGGGAGGGGGAGTTTTACTGGGAGAGGGTTTCAGGCGGGGTGGGGAGGGGGAGTTTTACTGGGAGTGGGTTTCAGGTGGGGTGGGGAGGGGGAGTTTTACTGGGAGAGGGTTTCAGGCGGGGAGGGGAGGGGGAGTTTTACTGGGAGCGGGTTTCAGGTGGGGTGGGGAGGGGGAGTTTTACTGGGAGAGGGTTTCAGGCGGGGAGGGGAGGGGGAGTTTTACTGGGAGCGGGTTTCAGGCGGGGTGGGGAGGGGGAGTTTTACTGGGAGCGGGTTTCAGGTGGGGTGGGGAGGGGGAGTTTTACTGGGAGAGGGTTTCAGGCGGGGAGGGGAGGGGGAGTTTTACTGGGAGCGGGTTTCAGGCGGGGAGGGGAGGGGGAGTTTTACTGGGAGAGGGTTTCAGGCAGGGTGGGGAGGGGGAGTTTTACTGGGAGCGGGTTTCAGGCAGGGTGGGGAGGGGGAGTTTTACTGGGAGAGGGTTTCAGGCGGGGTGGGGAGGGGGAGTTTTACTGGGAGCGGGTTTCAGGCGGGGTGGGGAGGGGGAGTTTTACTGGGAGAGGGTTTCAGGCGGGGTGGGGAGGGGGAGTTTTACTGGGAGAGGGTTTCAGGCAGGGAGGGGAGGGGGAGTTTTACTGGGAGCGGGTTTCAGGCGGGGTGGGGAGGGGGAGTTTTACTGGGAGAGGGTTTCAGGCGGGGTGGGGAGGGGGAGTTTTACTAGGAGCGGGTTTCAGGCGGGGAGGGGAGGGGGAGTTTTACTGGGAGAGGGTTTCAGGCGGGGTGGGGAGGGGGAGTTTTACTGGGTGCGGGTTTCAGGCGGGGTGGGGAGGGGGAGTTTTACTGGGAGAGGGTTTCAGGCGGGGAGGGGAGGGGGAGTTTTACTGGGAGCGGGTTTCAGGCGGGGTGGGGAGGGGGAGTTTTACTGGGAGAGGGTTTCAGGCGGGGTGGGGAGGGGGAGTTTTACTGGGAGAGAGTTTCAGGCGGGGTGGGGAGGGGGAGTTTTACTGGGAGAGGGTTTCAGGCGGGGTGGGGAGGGGGAGTTTTACTGGGAGTGGGTTTCAGGCGGGGTGGGGAGGGGGAGTTTTACTGGGAGTGGGTTTCAGGCGGGGTGGGGAGGGGGAGTTTTACTGGGAGTGGGTTTCAGGCGGGGTGGGGAGGGGGAGTTTTACTGGGAGCGGGTTTCAGGCGGGGTGGGGAGGGGGAGTTTTACTGGGAGAGGGTTTCAGGCGGGGTGGGGAGGGGGAGTTTTACTGGGAGCGGGTTTCAGGCGGGGTGGGGAGGGGGAGTTTTACTGGGAGCGGGTTTCAGGCGGGGTGGGGAGGGGGAGTTTTACTGGGAGCGGGTTTCAGGCGGGGTGGGGAGGGGGAGTTTTACTGGGAGAGGGTTTCAGGCGGGGGAGGGGAGGGGGAGTTTTACTGGGAGAGGGTTTCAGGCGGGGGAGGGGAGGGGGAGTTTTACTGGGAGAGGGTTTCAGGCGGGGGAGGGGAGGGGGAGTTTTACTGGGAGCGGGTTTCAGGCGGGGTGGGGAGGGGGAGTTTTACTGGGAGAGGGTTTCAGGCGGGGAGGGGAGGGGGAGTTTTACTGGGAGAGGGTTTCAGGCGGGGTGGGGAGGGGGAGTTTTACTGGGAGAGGGTTTCAGGCTGGGTGGGGAGGGGGAGTTTTACTGGGAGCGGGTTTCAGGCGGGGAGGGGAGGGGGAGTTTTACTGGGAGCAGGTTTCAGGCGGGGAGGGGAGGGGGAGTTTTACTGGGAGAGGGTTTCAGGCGGGGAGGGGAGGGGGAGTTTTACTGGGAGCGGGTTTCAGGCTGGGCGGGGAGGGGGAGTTTTACTGGGAGAGGGTTTCAGGCTGGGTGGGGAGGGGGAGTTTTACTGGGAGAGGGTTTCAGGCGGGGTGGGGAGGGGGAGTTTTACTGGGAGAGGGTTTCAGGCGGGGTGGGGAGGGGGAGTTTTACTGGGAGAGGGTTTCAGGCGGGCTGGGGAGGGGGAGTTTTACTGGGAGAGGGTTTCAGGCGGGGTGGGGAGGGGGAGTTTTACTGGGAGCGGGTTTCAGGCGGGGAGGGGAGGGGGAGTTTTACTGGGAGCAGGTTTCAGGCGGGGTGGGGAGGGGGAGTTTTACTGGGAGAGGGTTTCAGGCGGGGAGGGGAGGGGGAGTTTTACTGGGAGCGGGTTTCAGGCGGGGAGGGGAGGGGGAGTTTTACTGGGAGCGGGTTTCAGGCGGGGAGGGGAGGGGGAGTTTTACTGGGAGAGGGTTTCAGGTGGGGTGGGGAGGGGGAGTTTTACTGGGAGCGGGTTTCAGGCAGGGTGGGGAGGGGGAGTTTTACTGGGAGAGGGTTTCAGGCGGGGTGGGGAGGGGGAGTTTTACTGGGAGAGGGTTTCAGGCGGGGTGGGGAGGGGGAGTTTTACTGGGAGAGGGTTTCAGGCGGGGAGGGGAGGGGGAGTTTTACTGGGAGCGGGTTTCAGGTGGGGTGGGGAGGGGGAGTTTTACTGGGAGAGGGTTTCAGGCGGGGTGGGGAGGGGGAGTTTTACTGGGAGAGGGTTTCAGGCGGGGTGGGGAGGGGGAGTTTTACTGGGAGCGGGTTTCAGGTGGGGTGGGGAGGGGGAGTTTTACTGGGAGCGGGTTTCAGGTGGGGTGGGGAGGGGGAGTTTTACTGGGTGCGGGTTTCAGGTGGGGTGGGGAGGGGGAGTTTTACTGGGAGAGGGTTTCAGGCGGGGTGGGGAGGGGGAGTTTTACTGGGAGAGGGTTTCAGGCGGGGTGGGGAGGGGGAGTTTTACTGGGAGAGGGTTTCAGGCGGGGTGGGGAGGGGGAGTTTTACTGGGAGCGGGTTTCAGGCGGGGTGGGGAGGGGGAGTTTTACTGGGAGCGGGTTTCAGGCGGGGAGGGGAGGGGGAGTTTTACTGGGAGCGGGTTTCAGGCGGGGTGGGGAGGGGGAGTTTTACTGGGAGCAGGTTTCAGGCGGGGTGGGGAGGGGGAGTTTTACTGGGAGAGGGTTTCAGGCGGGGAGGGGAGGGGGAGTTTTACTGGGAGCAGGTTTCAGGCGGGGGAGGGGAGGGGGAGTTTTACTGGGAGCGGGTTTCAGGCGGGGTGGGGAGGGGGAGTTTTACTGGGAGCAGGTTTCAGGCGGGGTGGGGAGGGGGAGTTTTACTGGGAGAGGGTTTCAGGCGGGGAGGGGAGGGGGAGTTTTACTGGGAGAGGGTTTCAGGCGGGGTGGGGAGGGGGAGTTTTACTGGGAGAGGGTTTCAGGCGGGGTGGGGAGGGGGAGTTTTACTGGGAGCAGGTTTCAGGCGGGGTGGGGAGGGGGAGTTTTACTGGGAGAGGGTTTCAGGCGGGGTGGGGAGGGGGAGTTTTACTGGGAGAGGGTTTCAGGCGGGGTGGGGAGGGGGAGTTTTACTGGGAGCGGGTTTCAGGCGGGGTGGGGAGGGGGAGTTTTACTGGGAGCAGGTTTCAGGCGGGGTGGGGAGGGGGAGTTTTACTGGGAGTGGGTTTCAGGCGGGGTGGGGAGGGGGAGTTTTACTGGGAGCGGGTTTCAGGCGGGGAGGGGAGGGGGAGTTTTACTGGGAGCAGGTTTCAGGCGGGGTGGGGAGGGGGAGTTTTACTGGGAGAGGGTTTCAGGCGGGGAGGGGAGGGGGAGTTTTACTGGGAGCGGGTTTCAGGCGGGGTGGGGAGGGGGAGTTTTACTGGGAGCGGGTTTCAGGCGGGGTGGGGAGGGGGAGTTTTACTGGGAGAGGGTTTCAGGCGGGGTGGGGAGGGGGAGTTTTACTGGGAGCAGGTTTCAGGCGGGGTGGGGAGGGGGAGTTTTACTGGGAGCGGGTTTCAGGCGGGGTGGGGAGGGGGAGTTTTACTGGGAGCAGGTTTCAGGCGGGGTGGGGAGGGGGAGTTTTACTGGGAGAGGGTTTCAGGCAGGGAGGGGAGGGGGAGTTTTACTGGGAGCAGGTTTCAGGCGGGGGAGGGGAGGGGGAGTTTTACTGGGAGAGGGTTTCAGGCGGGGAGGGGAGGGGGAGTTTTACTGGGAGCGGGTTTCAGGCGGGGAGGGGAGGGGGAGTTTTACTGGGAGCGGGTTTCAGGCGGGGAGGGGAGGGGGAGTTTTACTGGGAGAGGGTTTCAGGTGGGGTGGGGAGGGGGAGTTTTACTGGGAGAGGGTTTCAGGCGGGGTGGGGAGGGGGAGTTTTACTGGGAGAGGGTTTCAGGTGGGGTGGGGAGGGGGAGTTTTACTGGGAGCGGGTTTCAGGCGGGGTGGGGAGGGGGAGTTTTACTGGGAGCGGGTTTCAGGCGGGGTGGGGAGGGGGAGTTTTACTGGGAGCGGGTTTCAGGCGGGGTGGGGAGGGGGAGTTTTACTGGGAGAGGGTTTCAGGCGGGGTGGGGAGGGGGAGTTTTACTGGGAGAGGGTTTCAGGTGGGGTGGGGAGGGGGAGTTTTACTGGGAGCGGGTTTCAGGCAGGGTGGGGAGGGGGAGTTTTACTGGGAGAGGGTTTCAGGCGGGGTGGGGAGGGGGAGTTTTACTGGGAGCGGGTTTCAGGCGGGGTGGGGAGGGGGAGTTTTACTGGGAGAGGGTTTCAGGTGGGGAGGGGAGGGGGAGTTTTACTGGGAGTGGGTTTCAGGCGGGGTGGGGAGGGGGAGTTTTACTGGGAGTGGGTTTCAGGCAGGGTGGGGAGGGGGAGTTTTACTGGGAGAGGGTTTCAGGTGGGGAGGGGAGGGGGAGTTTTACTGGGAGTGGGTTTCAGGCGGGGTGGGGAGGGGGAGTTTTACTGGGAGAGGGTTTCAGGCGGGGTGGGGAGGGGGAGTTTTACTGGGAGAGGGTTTCAGGCGGGGAGGGGAGGGGGAGTTTTACTGGGAGAGGGTTTCAGGTGGGGTGGGGAGGGGGAGTTT